>NW_008633128.1:0-26759 GCF_000691845.1 Merops nubicus | reverse complement strand
GTAGGGAAAAAAAGAAACAACAAAACCACCATATGTAACAGTAAGTAGTATTGGGCTCAATTCATAGGGGATTGTAATATCCCTGCATTTAAGGAAAGGAGGAGATGGAATATTGAAAAGCATTCTGCATGTAAAAAAAAAAAAATATAATAATTACTATTAATAGGCTTTTTAATAAGGCTTAGGAAGTTCCATTTAACATTTGAAAACAAAATTCAGTCCACAAACTAGCTCTAGCAAGATAGTAGTGCAAGAATACTGGGAGGAAGGAGGGGTGGAATCTGTGAAAAGATAAACAGATATTTTACTGAACATACACAGTCATATAAGAAGTATATTCTGATTTGATCTAGAGTAAATGAAGAAAACATTCTTCATGTGTATTTGGGCTGTTTTGATACCACGTAGTTTAATATCTGAATGTCAGAAGAAAACCATTTGAATTAAGATATAAAAATCTTAATTAAAATTACTAGTTGCGTGTTCAGTTGTTTGCTTAGGTTTTATAAGGTCTATACATCTGCATGCCTTTACACTTGCAGTTACACATAGTTTGCTGAAAACCTGAAATAATTAAATACTTTTCTACCTCCTATGTCTTATATTCCAGATAACAGTAGAAGAAAAAAATATGCTGTGCTGAAGGCAGCCCTTCTCTCAGGCATCTCAAAGCAATGTTCTTGTTTAATGCTTAATTTTATGGTTACTTTCATTAACCTGAGGAAGAAATAGATTCTAGAACTGTTCAGTCTTTGGAAAGAGGCTATTGTCACAGTACTTTTCTTAAGAAGTCCATAGAAAAAAAGCTTTGGAGTAAATCCTCCAAAACTAGACTCTCTTGGATTTAGAAACCAAGTTCAAAATAGTTCAGATAAATTTTGCATCAGCTTTTGAAGTTCTGGTTGCTTATCTAAATTAAACATTAATTCTGAAACTTTCAGGGGTTTTGTCTAATGTGAAACTTCTGGTTTGCTATGGAAATTTTTTATTAAAGGTATTAATAAATTCTATAAGATTAAAGATTATAAAGTACAGGCAAATTCACTGCGCACAATACGATGAAATAAGAAACTGATGCATAGTGATATGTTTTGGGAAATGTAATTGATATATTGTGCCTTGTGAAGTTTGTTAGGTTAACTCTATACCATCCAAGAAAAGGTATAGCCTAGAATACTGCTTCCGGAAGGGTTAATTGGGGTATCAAACTAATCGTATGTGATGAATTTCTACCCTTTTTTCTTCATAGGTAATCTCGGAATGCATTTCAGTCTCGTTAAAATATTTTACTTACATGTGACTGGGAAAGGAATGATAGTAAGCAAATGTTTTGATGTACAAATTCCTCATCTTTCTTTTATGAGACTTTTCATTTTAGTATTTACTACTGGCATTTCTTTGTGGTGGCCCACTAAGAAGCTTTCCGGTTTCAAACACTTGATGTTATCTCAGAGTCATTCCTATAAGGCTGAAGAGTTTAATAGTCAGGGCTTTTCCCCTAATGCTCACTATTATTGCTACTATTTTAATTTAGATCTCTAGATTAAATGCTGTGTGGTTTACAAAGTACAGTGAAGGACGCATCTAATGTCAGCATGACAAGAGCTAACAGTGTCAATGACATGCAAATTAATATAAGAAAAACTTTATCAGGAGGATGGCAGTAAATGTAGAAAGAAATCAGGTAGAAGTTTACATGGTCTTACACAGGTCTTTATAGCAGCACCTTTTCCCCACACAAAAGCTGTGAGTTTTAAAGCACAGTTTTGCATTCTCTCTACTGTTGCAGTAAAGTTTGTTTCATTGTTATAGTTATGCTGATGTAAGAAAACAAAAAAAAATTTTTAGTTGACTTCAGGCCTTTCTATCCATATTTTCTATTTGAGTATTGTGCTTGCCCATGAGATGTGAAAGCATTAAGATTTGTAATAAATGCTGTTTTACAAGGCTAAAATTATGCTTTTCATAATGAGTTCCAAAGTTAGATCCTTCCAGGAGCTTCTGCTTGTGTCACACCTTAAATTGACTCCACAGGAAGCCTATGAAGCCTTCTCTGCTTCCTGTTTTAGTGAAATGGTTACCTTACAATTTTCCAAAGACTTGTCACAAGTATGTCTTTCTGAAGTCTTAATCTCCCTTAACCTCAGTTCTGTCTTTGTTGAATGGGATAATTTAATGGTTAAGTCTGTTTTCATACCAATTCTTAATTTAGCTTTTAAGTGTATTTTTTAAGTAGCTCCTAAAGTGTATTTTCTTTATGCAAGCTTGTTTAGTATGGATCGTAAGTAGTAATATATAGGCATATGTAGGCTTGTACACCTGTTAGTGTTGCATTGTCTGCATAGCAAAGACAACCATGGAAGACAAAAACACAAATAAAACAATCAACAAGTACAGAAAAATCTTGGTTAAAAATGGAAATGTGCAAATTTTTTTATCCTGATAGAGATTTGAATTTACTTTTTTTCTGAAATTCAGTCTGTAAATGTGTGTCAGTCAGAGGAAGCTGACAGCTCTAAAAGTTGATGCTTTTCAAAGTTAATTATCTTTAATTGTGTCTTTGCAAAGCATGGTTTATAAATGAAATAATTTCCCATGAGTTGTTTTCTCATAGGGTATTTTTTAAAGTTAATCATCTTGCAAATATTCTAGTGGAGCAATCCAACAACCAGGACAAAAATCTGCATCCTCAGATTATAACTGTCATTAAGAAATATGAAAATGTGGACAACAATGAATGTTGTTTAGGTGGTTGTAGAAGACCAAGGCTTCATGGCTTAAGTATGGTCATGGGCGACCAAGGCTTCACTGCTTAAATCTAGACATTAAAAAAGCACTAATAGTTGTCAGTTCTTAAAGTATGTTTAAGTGCCTTACTGAACTTGGGTGTTATAACAATTTGTAACCTTAGAGACTACAGGAGCTAGTTACTATTGAAGCACTATTACAGCAAAATTACTTTCAAATCATACAGTTCTCCAACTATATTTCCTGTACAGTACAGTTCTGCACTTATGCCAGAATAACTTTGTTTTCGTATACAGACATGAATAATAGAATCTTGGCATCTAGGGAAGGGTTTTTCTTATTTTTGTGAAGGACAATGGGAAACACAAATATTAGAAATTTGATAACCTATTTTTAAAGATGATCATCCAAACAGTGGAAATCTATTTTATCATGCATGAAATATGAAAATTTTTTTGTTCCATTTCTGTATCTCTTGTCATTTTTAGACTTTCTAAAGTTTTTTCAAAGTTTTTCAAACTTTCTAAAGGTTTTAGGATAGAGCATGGATCTGTTTTTCCAAATTTAAAATGTGAACATGAACACCATCAAAAATTGGTGAGATATTCTAAGCAGCTTTTTTAAAGGTTAGTTGCTACCCACATCTCAGAGCTACAGTCCATAGTATTAGTACAGTGGGCAACTATTACTGAGTTGCTTCACCACAAAGAATTTGCTGCATTTGCACATTGCTATTAAATGGTCATAATTTTGAAGGCATTGGGAAGAATCTGGCAAGAGCTGCAAGTAGAGCAAAACAAATAGTGTGATTTCTTTTAAAAAAACCCTGAAACCTTCTTGGCTGTCATGAATGCTTGTTTCTCTTTTCTGCATTGGAAAACTGCTTCCTAAATTTACCACTTCATAACAAAGATCATAAATATAAATTAAATAAAATAGTTAGATCTAAGTTTTTAAAATTATGCATATTTTCTATGGTAATTAGTATGAAATGGTGGTCATAAAGCATTCTTATTATTGTGGTTACATGACTATGAATTTTCTCTGTTACTCTCACAAAAATATGTATCATAAATATTATCTCCATCTGGGAAGCTAAAGAATGCTTTCCCACAGACTTCCTTTGTGTTTGGACTGAAGTATGATGTATTTCAAACAATCTGAAAAGTATTTAAAACAAGCTCAGAACAGGATGGGATGATTGCCAGACCATTACAGTATAACCTTTATGCAAATTTTACTTTGACACATTTTTGTGACAGTGTTCAGCAATAAATTTTAAAGGCTGCCAGCGTTGTCTAGACTGCAAACCAAGAGACTGCTGCACATCAAGTTATGCATTAGTTGGAGCTGAGCTACCTAAAATGGTCATGAAAGTATTTGTATTTATACGCAGTTCATATTCATGCACTATCACTTCACCAAAGTGATATTACACACTTCCAGGAACCACCGTAGAGAGCATTCGTTTCTTGCAGTTTATACTGAGAAATTTCTGATTTTGTCCACATTTGCAATAACTGGCTGGAAGGAAATTTTTAAAACTTTTTTTTTTTTTAAATTTTTAAAATGAATCTTTAATACATTCGGACTGGTAAGTGTCAATTATTTGCTGATTGTAGTCTATAAATTCCCAGTTGTATGTGATGTTAAATGGACCAATGACCACTTCCTAAAATGCCACCAGATTTGGAATTAACACCACATTTTTGAGGGAAGCGATCTCTGAAGAAATGAATAGGCATAGTATGTAAAAACTAAATTTAACAGTTTAGCAAATGGGCAGTTGAATTAAAACAGCTGGTCAAAACCTGGATTACATGACATCACTATCCACAATACATTTTTTCCATTGGTTAAAGAAAAATGTTTCAAAAGGACTTTGCCCCGTAGAACTGTTCATCTGGGACTTTCACAAGTATATTGTTCGCATTTAAACAACAATCAAGTGAAAATAGAGAGATCTGAGAGGCACACAGAGAAACAGCTTCCATCAAAAAAACAGTAAGTACAGCAGTAGCCTGGCAGGTCAGTATCAGAGCTCTTCTTCCTATATTAAAGACCCTTTGAAGCCATAACTGTGGTAGAGCAGCTTTTTCAGCACAACCCCATACTGCTGACATGACATGTGCCATAAGCAAAAGCTTTTCTGTTAGTGGTGCTGTGTCTGAGGAGAAGGCACAGAAGAGTAGCCTACCCTGGCCAGCTCTCAGGGCTGAGATTACAACAGTGTGGTCTTTGCCACTGCTATCAATGAATATTTGCTATAGGAGGACAGTGGTGAGTAAGTCCACAGGTACCTGACCAATTCCCATGCAGCAGTTAAAAGCAAACAAGCAAAGACAAACCCTCCATAGCCTGAACTGCAGCAGGGTGGGAGCCATCTGCAAAGTGTTTTCAACAGGTTTAGTTTTGTTTTTTTTTTATTTGCAGTGTTCTGGTTTGGTTTGGTTTTTTTCTTGCTTCCTGTCATGGCAGTGCATATGATTGAAACACCTAAAAATGTATTGCTCATGCTTATGTCCTTTTACTGCTCTCTCTTAACAGGAACGTAAGAGGTTTGTAAAGGCAAGGGAGTCTATGCCACAGACAGGGTGTATTGAATATGGCTTTACAAAATGAAACAATACTGTTTCTGCTGCCAAAAACTATTCCAAGCTCCAGAGGATATGGCCTAAAAAGGTTATGAATTCAAATTTAGAGGGATATTCTTCCTCCTAGGGAAAAAAAAACAGGCAGCAATATAGCTTCTCTCTATATGTATGCGTTGATTGTGTGTGCTGGGCTAAATGTACAGCAAATGTAAACCAGATCCTTGCTCTCCTTCATAACTCTGTCAGAGCTGACGCCTAATGCTTTTACAACAATGGAACATAAGGAACTTGGCTTATGCACACTCTGTTAACGAAAAATTGGCTTACTGTAACATGAGGATGTCCTTCAGTAATGTGCCATGTTATAGCAGTAACTTTCATATGTTGTTTCACATTGTCTTTGCAGCCTCACCTTACATAAGAGTTAAAATAGAAAACGCAATATGTAAAAATGGAAGTCAATTTATCCTTTTCTGTAAGATGCCTCCTTCCCAAACATTTTTGCACACCTCAGACTCAGTTAAACAAAGGTTTCTACTTGGATGTGCTTAGCGTATTTTTCTTTTGGATAGTTTTGCTTTAACATAAAGGTATCATCTAATATACCCATCCAAAAAAAATCTTTAAGAAGCTGATTCAGTTCTTCTGCATGTTTTAATCTCTTAGGTAGTTTCTATGCACTAATAATCACTGATATGTGATTCATGGCTGTTTGATGTGAAAGCATGAAATACATGAAAAAATTCAGCAGTGCTAAAGCATGTGGCTTGTGCTACGTGTAATTTTAGCTTCACAATATTTTACAATTAATAAATATTATATACGTAGGATAAGACTGGAAAATAAGTACGTGAATATTAATTGATTTTCCGTATAAAGTGATCATTCAGCTCTTAATTGCACAAAGGCCTCTCAGCTCACGAAAACGACTCCCAGTTGATGACTTTGTCCATTTCCAGGCCTTCCTCAATACTGCTAATAACAGAGTAAAAGATAATTTTGGAAGAAGTTCTTCCATATCTGTATCTTGGTTAATATTCATGTGGGTAAATATTTTGTGAGACTTGTAACACATTTCACAAACTTTTTATATGCTTTTAGAGAAGTCATATTGTACCTCACTACAGATTCTTTTGCAGTATATGTTTTAAATCAACTTATTATGTTTTTGTAGACTGAACTCTATGAATAGTTATGACTGTGGGGAAATCAGTTTTAATCAGATTCAGAAGAAATTTATATATTCCTGAATTTTGCTCTCTTGGGAATAGTAACAGAAGCCTTAGATTAGAATGTCAATTAATTTTTTTTTCTAGGTCATCCACACTGCCAGACAAAAAAAAATCCTCCTTCATCCTACCCATACTCTTCTAGTCAGTTTGTTAAATTCACTAATTCTTCCTCTTCACTCCTGCCATTCTAGAAATGCTTTGATTTTTTTTTTTTTTTTTCTTCTCATTTCATGTAGTAAGCTCAATGTGGCAGTATTAAACTTTTTAGCCCTTTGGAGATTATGCTTGTATAAGGGAAAGATCACTCAGTAACAAGTGAATGCTGTGTATTTTTCTCCTTGAAAGCATCATCATTTCACAGTATTTGATTTGGGGCTCAAGGCACCATCCAAGCAGAGCCATGTAGTCACATGACAGGTTAGGAACGGAATATGAAGCTGTTGGAGAAAAGGATGAGCAACTGCCACAACTCTGACTCCACTTTTGCATGATGGGGAGAGCTCTCCCAGAAAGCCTCAAGAACTAGTGTTGTAGTAATGGTAATAGTTCCTAGTCCCCTTGCCCAGCATTCATTCCTGCAGCTGTGTAATACCTCTATTCAAATCCATTTATGAGACTGAGAAAAACCCAGCTATTTTGTGTCTTTTTTGCAGCTTTCTTGGCAGGTATGTTCTTCAGTGGCTTGGTCCTTGATTTTGGGCTTCTTCGCTGTCCTTTTCATTACACTTAGCTCAGGGAGGACAAGCTCTCTTTTGTCAGCAGCATTGCCTCACAAAGCACAATAACAGCAGTTTAAATGTCAGCAGTGTTAGTCATTGATTATTGTCTTGGGGTTTAAGTAGAAATTTCTTATTTTCTAGTCGCTGTGTTCAGAGAGAGTGTTTACCAGCAGCAAAGTATAATTGTGAAACTTTGATCTTTGCTTTGAAATGTTATTTTAAAGTGTAAAGAAAACTCATCTATGCTGAGAACAACATTAGAGGCTATTTCTGGAGTTAGACCAGGATTCTGAAGGTGAAAGGACACTTCTCCAGCTCTCTCAACAAGTCCCTGGGAAAGTTAAAAATAAGTCTTGCTGAAAAAAAAATTTGGCACTTGTTATTTGAGAAAATTTCTTTATTCCAGGAACTGCCTCATGTAGCAGAAATTTATTTACCATCTGTGTAGACTTGAAAAATTTTCCATCTTACCAGATACACAACTGAAATAGCAACAGATTTTCCATCTGTATACTTTCCACCGACCGCTGTTTTAAGAGAGTACTGTTAGAAAAACTTACTAAATTTTTGTGTTCTCTGAAGTAGGGGCAGCTCAATTATAGTTCATCTGTCAAACTCTGAAGTTCTGGTTGTGACTGCTAATGATGTCACCTTACTCTTGCTAAAGCACCTCACTTGGGGGAGGAAGGGAGGAGTTCACAGACCCAGTAGCTGAAATAATGTGCTTGTTTTAATTATTGTTACAGTACTGACATTAATCAGAAAATAGTCTCTTGAGAAATTAATTTTTCTTTGAGTACAGATGTGCTTCCTTAAGTTCATAGCTTTGCAACTGCAGGGGGAGGAAAAAAGGGTTTAAAAAAAATCCCCATACTTAATTTTGAAGTAATGGGTCCTTTAAACTATGAAATAACCTGTTTGTAACTCTGAGTGTCACTTCTGAATATTTGTATGAATACACAGGCCAAAAACCAACACAAACACTTCCTGGAAGACAGAAAAAAAGAAAGGAGTTCAGGTACAGATCTCAAGGTACATAAGCTTAACTTTTGTTTACAATTCCTGTTGTGTGGGGTTGTTGGGCTTTCTTTCCATCTATTGTGTGGATATATTTTACTTTTTTTTTTCTGCATACTAAGGACTCTCAAGAACGATAGAAGTTGATCCTTATTTGTTGCTTAGATGTCTTTTGATCCCCTCTCCCAAAACAATATTTGTGTGAGTAACAAGCATGGTGTTAAAGACAGATGTTAAAAACTTCCTCTTTGAAATCCAGTAGTCTGTTCCGCTTAAAGAAATAAAAAAAAGAAAATCTACCATTCTTATTACAATTGTATTTTTTTCTGTCTTATGTATTTTTACCTGCCTCGATATTCATTATGTTTGGCTGAAAGAGCTTATCCTATATAGGCCTATCACAAATACTTTTGCTTTCATAATTCTAGTCTTTGAACTCCTAAAGTTAATACGTGATATTGTTTTAACTACAACTATTACTGAATCCTTCAGTCTGGCAATTTTGATCTGTATTTTAAACTCCATTCTTCCTATTGTTGGAGTTTTTTATAACTTTTCTATTTGCATATGGTTAGGCAAGCTATTTTATGTTTGAGCAAAGTCAAGTAATTGTGGAAAAAAGTGTAAATTTTAAGCCATTCTATATTCTTTCTTGTTTCAGCTAAATCATCTTCAGTCCCAAAATTAGGAAATTAGAATTTATATTCTCAGTGTGCAACTGCATGTTATTGAAAACCAAATTTTAAAACATGACATGCAGTTCACAGAGAAGCAGAAGGTTTTAGTTAAGTTTGTACTAGTGGGATAAGGCATGTATGCACTGTAGTGTTTTAGTTTGGGCTAGGAGCATGCTTTTCAAGTGAGTTTGATGATTGATAGAATATAAAGCATGATAAGCTGATGAGCCAGCAGTGTGCCCAGATGGCCAAGAAGGCCAATGGCATCCTGGCTTTTATCAGAAACAGTGAGACCAGCAAGAGTAGGGAGGTGATCATGCCTCTGGACTTGGCACTGGTGAGACCACATCTTGAGTACTTGTCCAGTTTTGGGCACCACAGGATAAGAAGGACATTGAGGTACTGGAGAAGGTCGAGAGAGGGGCAACAAGGCTGGTGAAAGGGATGGAAAACATGTCTCATGAAGACTGGCTGAGGAAACTGGGGTTGTTTAGTCTAGTAAAGAGAAGACTGAGAGGAGACCTTATTGCTCTCTACAACTACCTTAAAGGAGGTTGTCGTGAGGCACGTGTTGGTCTCTTCTCCCAATTTACTGATGATAGGACAAGAGGAAATGGCCTCAAGTTGTGCCAAGGGACGTTTCGATTGGATATTAGGAAGAATTTCTTCCCTGAGAGAGTGGTTAGACACTGGAATGGACTGCCAGGGAAGTGGTGGAGTCATCATCCCTGGAGGTATTCAAAAAACAAGAAGATGTAGCACTGGAGGCTATGGTCTAGTAGTTAGGGAAATGCTGGGAGGAAGCTTGGATTTGATGATCCTAGAGGTCCTTTCCAACCATAGTGATTCTAAATCTGAATAATTCACATCATGGATTATATGATAGTGACATTCAATGGGGATTGCCCGATTTGATAGACGCTAATGTAGTACTTCACAAAGAAAAATTGTATTTTAGGATTGCAAATAGCCAGGGAAAGTTTTTCAGATATTAGGAAGAAAAATAATTTATCTCAGAGGGCTTGTATCTACATAGTGCAAGAGATATGAGTTGAAAAACTAGTTATCAGATGTATTCATGGTATTGTATGCTCCCTTCACCTGCATCCAAATGTCCTCTACCCCAGCCAAACAGATTGCAGGATGCATGACTGGACAACATTAACTATCAACAAATCTTCTGAAAACAGATTTTTAAGAGAGATCTGTACATTACATTTTCTTTTTGGGTGAATCTGATAAATAATTCCTGGTAGAAGAACTTGCATTTCTGACTTGAGGTTTAAAATTTGTTCTCTGAACAAACTATGCACTCCCTCGAGATTTTTACAGTTTTTGCTTCAGCTGTCTGAAATATATTAGAGCAAATTGTAAAACTAGTGAAGAATACTTTTCTCCCTATACTTGTGCTTTCTAGTTGTCTTGCTAATTCCCAGTAGTCTTGTGGTAATGTGTTCATTCTGTTGGCCAGCTGTTCAGCTCTCCATGAATGCATCTTCCTGATGTGTATTTCCCAGTGTTTAAAAATCAGTTTCCTATTCTGCCTCAACATAAAACTTTTTCAAAAAAAAACCCATATACCACAGAGGAGCTAGACAGGGAGCTAATGCAAGCATAACCAAACTCAGTCTGAATAAGTTATGAGTGAGGAAATAAAAAATATTGCACAGTATAAGCTCTAAACTCTTCTTAATTTGTATTTGAAATAAAAATAGAGGAAGGCTATGTCTTGTATGGTAAGGATTTTTAGTCTCTGACACAATTAGCTTTCTGTTTCTTTTCTTAATTACTGCATGTAGTAGAATGGAACTCTTTGATTCCCTTCTGTGGGCCCTTGACAGTAGGACCCTGTAGTAAAGCAAATAATATCCCCTACTATTGCCATTAGCATCAGCTTCAGTCTTTGGTAAGGACACAATTGTGAGCCTCAAAGAAAAGGTTTATTTTTACAGGGAGAATAGAAAGTGTATAAGCAGACTAAAACAGAAATAGCTGATTTGTTCCTTTTGGAACACATTTCTCACCAAAAATGGGTCATGGGATTACTAAACACCACGTGTTAGTGGAGCTAAAAACAGGGATATTTTTACCCCTGGTGTTACCCCACATTCTTCAAGACAAAAGAGACGTTCAGCAGCTAGAAATCATTGCTCTCTCCTGGTCATGCCAAGGCCATTGTGGGGCATGTGTGTGTTAATCAAAAATGCAAAGAAAATGTTTGTCTATGATTTATTTTAAGATTCTTTCTTTGCTTATTGTGAAGAATAACATTTGATTTAGTGGTATACAGTGCTTGGATTCTATTTGAAATATAATTCTTTACAAACAAGGAAAAAACTCTATTGTGCATAGGATTGTGTAAGTATAGTTTATAGTGGGTATTTTGGATTTGGGCAATCTGTCTAATTTGGATACTCTCTCTTATTTAATACCGACCAAGATTTTACACCTAGGCCACAATTCTAGCAGGCACTGCAAACGTGGACTGTGACTTAACCCAGTAATACATGAGGAGGCTCTGTATTGAGAGGAATCTATGGCATCTACTTGATTACATGTTGGGCATTCTCTGCCTGAATGGTTACCATTAATCCATGATCTTTCTCTGGGAATTGACATGTTACGTGTATATGTATTAAGTGGCAGTGGTTTTGATCATTTTGGCAGTGTGTGGAACAGTTGCTTTGTAATTATATCACTTCACATGTTCTATAGGGAAATAAGCATTCATTTGTTCTAGTTCAGCCTGTCCCGTAGAAATTATCTCCATCTGTGTATTATTTGTGTTTTACAAGGCAGTATGAGGATTTCTAGAAATAATCATTGTCAAAGCTTTTTTAAAAAAATATATAATATTTAGCATATAATCTTCAGTAAACACCCTACCTTTTCAAATTGTTGTTTAGAGAATCTAACTGAAACTTAGCAAATTGAGACAAAAGTTACTGACAATATCAGTTCAAGCATGAATAAGTCAAAACAGAGAAATCATCTTATTTATTCTCAAAGCCAGAGTTGGTGTTAGGACTGGGAGTCTGTTGAATTCCAATACTTCATTAAATCTTGAAGGTATATCATGCAGGCAAAATGAGAATTTTCTTATTATGCATATTTTCAGTAGCCAGTAGAATCATATTTAATATGTAGCTTACAAAAAGGATACACCAGTTAAAATAATATAAGGTACAGAAACTAAGAGAAAGGCAGGCAGTAGAAAAAGAATTTGGCTGTGTTCTGGGGATTTTTGTGAGTTTAAGCCTATTGACTGACCCTTGATAGCCAGAAATTTTGATTTGTCACTGACATCTGTTAATAACCAACCATATAATTATGCTTCTCAATTAAAGCTTTCCTTTGGAATAAAATAGGCGTGGATAACTTCAGATTGGGATATATGATCTTTTAAGAGTGCTCTGATTACTTCTGCTTCTGCCAGATGATTACAGAGAGTTGCCTTGCCAGTTGCTGAAGCCTTCCACATTCCCTGAGTGTTAGAAAAGATGTTGTCTAGTGATGGAGATCGTTCCATTGTATCTAAAGTCAAATGAACTGCCTCAAGTAGGACGTGGTCAATGATATGGGGAGGCAATAGCAGCACAAAGTCTGGGTGCATTGGTAAGAAGGATACAGGCAAAAAAATTACAAATCTGGAACAGTGTTACCACTTATTGTTGTACCCTCACTATCCATTCACTCATAAGTCACACAGCAGAATCCTATTCTTTGTCATTTTTTGATTCATTGGACATGACAATTCCACTATAGTCTTTTTGTAAACAGTAAAAGGGTTTTGTGACTATGAGAAAATATACTAGTAAAAGGACACAGAAAAATTTATAAAGGAACAACAGGTTTCTAGTGTTAAGATTTTACTTAAATCAACTGCTTCATATGAGCCAATGCACCTCCAATCAGGCAGTCTTTGACAAACTACTCTACAGTGGAATTTACTAAACAGAAAGATAATGCTTGTTCCTTAAAAGAAAATCTCACAAGATTTTATAATTAGCTCTCAGAGGAGTCCATTGGTTATTTTACAGCTGTGGAAAAAAACAGTAGAGACCTTATTTATTGACCTAGCTATCTGTCAGATCAGGAAGAGATCAGTGTCATGGAATCTTTTTGAACAGACCACCTCCTGACACTGGGAAAGATCCAGATGAGGTCAAAACCCTCAGCTTCCTGTCTCAGAAAGGAAAAGGAGAAAAAAAATCTGATAAACATAAAGCTACACAGAGCTGCTTTGGAAATCTCTAGAGATGAAGGGAGCGGATGAAGAACATTAAAAAAAAAAAATCCTCTTGTTAAATGTAGCAGGACAGTACACGCATTCAATAAATATCAAGAAAACCCTGATTTACATATTTTCCAGCTTGATTACACTATCAGAACTGACCCTGAAACATGAGAACTGCTAGTGAAACATCCCCAAACAGACACAGTCATAGAAAACACAATCATTGCCCTACAAACCAGAGCATTAAATACACTTCCAAATGCCAGCATTCCAGGGATGGATTATAGAAGAAGGGTTAAAAACAGAGGAGAACATAGCTCAGAGGCCCATTGTTGCTTAGATCAAGTCCTGCTTTAGTTTTGGGAAAAATCCTTATCCTGCCATTTCACATTTTCCATTATTTTCATATCTTTAAAATGGAATTAATAACATTTTGCTTCACTTCATGTAATTTGAGGTTAACTGTATTAAAAATGCACTAGAATTTTGTAATAGGATATATGCAATTGCCTGAGATATATAGGTGGAAGATCCTCAGGAGCCTTAAAAACTCTTTCAGAGCTGCAATATTGCTCCTGCTTGTTACACTCCCTTCCATTCTGTATTAAAACTCACAGCTTGTTCCCACTGAGGACAAGTCTCCCATTTTTGCAGTACCCATGCTTTCTATTGATATCTTTCTTCTGTTCAGGAACAGCATAAAAGCTCGGCCTTTTTTGAGGGTATATAAGTGCCGATACAATTATTGAACTTAATTGCGTATTTGGATATATTTATCTTCCCAAGCATAAACAACTGACAACTGAGCCCTGGACAAGAGAAAAATAAACTCACAGAATGAAAAGGCTTCTCCTGGGCATAGTTGCCATGGATGATATACACAGCAGAAGGACGAAAATCAGTTTGGTGAAATCCTAATTTTGTTGCTAGCAAACTCCCTGTTACTTCTAAAGGCCCCAGATTTCACCTACAGTCATCTATTTATCTAGGCTTAATAATAAGCTCAATTATCTCATGTTTTAAATGAAGAAGAGCCAGATGATGCTTTGTTCATGTTAATAAACACACTGACTTAGTGAAACAGATGTATTGGCATTTATGTGTCACATTGATATGAGTCAGAGGAAGCAGGATTTAACTCAAATAATGAAAGAACTGCAATTTATAAATATTTTATACTGGAAATTCTAGAACAATTATGCATTTTCTTTTTCCCGCACATAGGACATGTTTCATACTAGTAACATTTATTTTAATATTAACTTTCTATACAGTAAGAAATACTTTTAGATTCCAAATATCCTATTCTTCCAACTAAGCAATCACTGGTCCAGCATCGCTCACTATAAAGTGCTTTGAATGCACTTGAAGTCTGCTGTGTTCTTGGTGCTGTTCTTCCTTGGGGAGACCAGCTGGTGGTGACTTACAAATTCATTAGAGCTTGCCTTGCACTGGCTATAGGCTGAATCAGGTGCTTTCCCCAGATGTGTATTTCTGTGTATTTCTGCTATGCATTTCTGAGACTGTAGTTTCAGTCTTTTGGCTTCACTTGTGAATCAGTAGCCAAGAGTTTTCATGCAATGTTTCTTTTTTACCCTGAGGTGATTTTGTCATGGTGTTAGGTGTTTTGTCATGGTGTTGCCATTGTGTTAGGCCAGTAGAAGTTGGCATACACCACAGATAAAAATCAAGTTCAATAACTTGGTTAAATACATATAGATATATAATAGTGTAGGGTTGGCAATTCTTCAGTTCTACTGAGATAATGCAGTCATATCTCATGAGATAATGCTTGATTAAATTGAGAAAAAAAAATACTAGAGTACACTTAAATGCTCTCAAGCTAGTTATCTCAAGTTCTCTAACAGAAACATTTTGATTGTATGAGGACATAGGCTAATCTGTGCCAGCTGCTCTGTAGTTAAATATTCCAAAAGGCTCATTCTCCCTTCTCAAGCATTTTTTTTTTTCTCTGTAGACATATTTCATGCAAAAGCTATGCCGACCTTTAAAGATGTTTTACGTTTTTGTCACAAGATGTGGTGACAGTGTTTATTTCTTTTAATATCAGGAAACCCGGCATCTAAAAGCTTTTTTAAAGTGTAGTAAAACATCTTGTTATTTCTATCTTTATGAAGTGTAAATAACCATACAACTGTATGGTTATTAGAGGAATATAAGGAAATTTTTAAGACACAATAATGTTACTGTTTTATCATACAGAAGATGAACAATTATTTTTAAAGAAGTTACTAAAGTATCAGTCAAGAATGTATCCATTCCTTTAATTCCACATTTACTCATTAACTGTAGATGATGGCTATTGTTTATCTTATGGACATACCTAGAAAGAATAGGTTTAAAAGAAGTGTTTCCCTACTGTCTTAGGTAACTTTTGGAATTATAACCAACAGACATACAAAAGATTATATACTCCAAAATGTACGATACTGTTTTTGTTTGGTGTGTTTACTTAACATGCATTTGCAAGCATAAATAAGCTGGGCTTTTGCAATTCTGTAATTGCATTTCCAACTATGTCATACTGCTCACGCTGTATTTGCATGAGAGCAAGGCGAACACTTTTAAATATGGAGTATGCATACGTATATGTTTGAAAAAAAATCTGTTAAAGAAATATCCCATTACCAAATGTAACTGTGTGGCACTGGGAAGGTCTTCTACAATTCACATTTCTGAAGTATGAATCATAGTAAACCCAGTCAGATTTTAATCCTGAAAACAATGGATCAAATCCAAGATGAAGTGTGTCTTTTCAGCTTGTTATCAACAAAATCTCATTTTATGTCTAAAGAAAATAACATTAAAAATATAGAAAGGCTTCCATTTAGGGCAGATTTTAAAAGAAATGTTTCTTCTCCATTCTGTGGTGGCTTTGTATCTTTTGCTTGAGAATATGCTACTGTTACTGCATTGTGGCTCCATGATTCATTAAACTTCTTTTCTGTATATGTAAGCAGACACTTCCCAGGAACATACCATAGGCTGCCTATTGCATAGTTGTAAAGGGGAATGAGTCACCTGGAAAAGAAGCCCAGCTGAAATAGAAGTGTTCAAACTTCATTTTTATTTTCCTTTAAACAAAAGCTTAATAATTAAAATAACATGTGCTTGTGCATCTTAAGAGATTGGAAAACTTAGAATGATTGGAGATTTCCATACAAATATAAGTGTACAAGATTATCCAAGATTTGAGATTTACGGATTTATATAAGCATAACGTTTTGCTTTAAAGATTTAACATTTCAAGTGTACATTCAAAGCCATGGCATGTGTAGATGGGAAACACTAATACATACAGTCTGCTTCCTACACCAGTTATTCATTTGTAGTTCAGTGTAACAACACTCACTGAATCTTGACATTTTCCTTTTTTTTTCAGCTCTCCAAGTAGCTGTTATATATATGTCATCCTGACACTGTCTCCACTGCTAATAGCTGGATTCTACCAACCTGAATTTAATTCACTAAATCGTATTTGGAGTCTAATCTCACTGATTTCAGTAACACTGACTGTGAAGAAATGGCAAGGAAAATATTCTATTCTGTTTAATTGAAGGGTTGAACTACTGCAAATGCAGTTCAAACAGAAGCTAAGGATTTCTGAAAATCAGGTCAGGTTAATTACTGGACTTTCAAATCTAACTTCACAGTTAGAAAGACTGGAAAAAAAATATCATTCTTTAGTTCTGCAGTTTCTTATACTTTAATCTTATAAAGTCAATTAGGGTATCATACTCTTGACTTAAATAATTAAAGATCCAGGAGGCACAATATTTACTATTATGGGTAAACCCAAGAATTACAATAGTTTCACTTAACTCCAGTCTCTAAATGATTTGAATTTCTATAGTACCATCAGTGTTATTTAATGGTAACACTACATAGGTCCACTAATATGCTCTAATGGATCAAAAACATAATATTCTGAATTCTTGGAGCTTATATCTGGATTTCAAAGAACCAAGAGGGGCCTTCTAATGACGCTCATTAAGAGCAGAGAAAATATTTTTGCATCTTTTAATTGTATCACTTCTAGCATCTACCGTAATCAGTGCCATCCATTTGTAGGTACTGATTACAGTGTCTTTTGCATTATTTGAAACTTAAGTAATCCTGCAGCAGTCTTTGCATGTCCCACTAAATACCCTAGTCACTGTAGCTGTGCCATACTCTGTTGTACTACTTAACTCACTGATTTTGCACTCAGTCGTTACTCAGCTGAGGCTTAAATCAGACACTAACTTTCAGACGGCAAGAGCTGTGACTCATTCAGTAGGTCTGTCTTGCATATTGGACCTGGCAAGAATTTTCCTCTTGTGCCCAAAATGCCCACGTTTATATCCCTGAAAAGTCCAGCTGACTTATCAGTGGACAAGGCTGACCTCCTCCTCACAGTCTCCATGTTTCCCTGAGCCTTGCAATTGCCTTCACAGGCTGGCAGCTCTTCTCAGAACATCCCAGATGTTCTTCCTTAGATCCTGAGACTGCAAAGCTACCTTTGACCTTAGGCTCAGTGTTACTAGATAACCTTTGTCATTGCTTAAATTATGATCTGAATGTGACTTATTCATCTCCTTGGTTTAGTTTGCCACTACTGTTTCATAATAACTTTTTTAAACCTCTTCTGCATCCTTATATTAATACGCAATTGAACAGGAGGACACTATGTATTAGCATGAAACATTAGTCAGATACTTTGTCCAGGCTCTCCTAATAGCCTTCATCCAATAATATTGAATATGGATTACATCTTTTCCGACTTGCAGAACTTAAAAAGCTAGCCTCTGACAACTGTTCAAGTGCAATTCAAGTGTTTCCTATTATCCAGAGACAAAATTATCCTCTCTCACCTGGGATATTTGGGTTACTTTGGTTTTCTTTTTTCACAAATTCTACCTCAAAGTAGGATGACATGACGGAAAAAAAGCAGATTTACAAGTTTAAGCAATTATTTCTGGTGATTTCACAAATTGTATTCCATCTGCAGCCACAGATGTGTCATAGCAGATATTGAAATGATTCTTACTGTAGCTTAGTGGTTATAACCAGGTGCTTGATATAACTTTTACTGAAATTTTTGCAGATTTAATAGTCTTTATTGTTTCCTTCTATCTATGCTTTTGCTCTTTTTTGGATCAAAGATGCAAAGCCAGACCTAACATGCCCTCTGCTGCTCTCTTATTCCGTTGCTTCACCAGTAGATGCTCATTGGTCATTGAATCTCTGATTTCGCTACTGGCTTTTCCTTAGCTCAACCATTAATAAACCACAAAAGTCAGATTCATATTTTCAGTGACACAATACAGACTAACATGCCATGTAACTCAATGAGTCAGGGAGATAAAGTAAAAAAATACTTAGAAACAAGATCTTCCTCCAGCACTCTTGAAAACCATGCTCTCCAAATTTTGAGAGACAATTATGTACTTCTTAAGAAACATTTATTTTGCAGAAGCTCATTTTGATATTTCAAGCTGAGAAACTGAAAGAAAATTTCATTATGCAATTCTCAGTCCTTGCATCTATGATCTCTTCCTTAAAAAGTAGAACACTCATGGAATTCACTTGAGGGTAGGAACACTGAATTAGAGTCATGATTTATGATCACTGCCTCTTAATCTTAGAGTTTCTTGAAATCTGTGATACTCCTAGTCCAACTGTCCCTTCAGAAAGATCATATGGATCATTTCTGATCTATCTAATGATCCAAGGCAAATAGAATTAGGAGAAGTGATTTATGTCAAGTAAGCCTATTTCAATAGAATTTGGTTAAGATTTTTCCATTGGTCTTAAGCAGGATGAATTACGCAATAGGCAAGCTGGCATTTCTGAAAATGCTTGAATAAATTATCTAATTTGTTTTATTTATTTCTCTTGAACCTGAACTGTAGATATGACTTTTTGTGCCATTAAGAAATGGCAATCACACCATGATGAGTTTCCCAAACAGATCCAATTAAATCCAGATGACTAAATTTTCCCTGAAACATACCCAAGCTAATAGCTTTATTGAATATCTTCTTGGTAATGTTCAGTACTTTTAAAATATCCCTCACTTTTTTTTCTGTTCATATCTGAACATTTCTTACACTTCATAGATCACAGGAAACTTCAGGCTAGTTGTGAAGACTAACAGAAAACCTAAAATACATTTTTCTGTCCTGAATGCTACTTTCTACAAAGCCCTTTGCATCCCATCTTCTTGTTGTGCGTGAGTTTTATTCCATCCATTTTTTTCAGTGCAGCTTGCTCATTTTAGTAACGTCCTGCTTGAGTGTTTATAGTTTTCTGTTTGTCCATATAAAATCCACCAATAGTGCAGTGCCAAGATCATAGCAAGGTGATGAATGACAATATTGTTGCTTTGTTCATGTTGGAGCAATTTCGAATTTCCCTTAATATCTTTATTTTCTCTTACTTATATTAAGTTTTATTTTCCTTTGTTTTTTTTCCAAGTCTCATTCTATGGCCAGACTTAATTAATGTTATATTTACTTTCAATTTTTTTTTCCAGCATGTTCTGAGATTTTGTAATATTTTTTGCCATAGCTAAAGGAATTCTATAGCTACTGAAATCTTGACTTCAAGCAATAAATACAGATTTGGGTGGGGAAAAGAAAATAAAAATAATTAAAAACATATTACAATTAAGTCATTAAATTATTTTCAGATTGTTTTGTTAGAATGAAATCATATTCACCCCAATAACTGTTTTAGGGAAGACTTTGAAATGGAATCCAAGTTTGTTGAACATTTGTTAAAATACCTGATTTCATCTTGGCCCTGGCATGTTTATCTTTTTTATTCTGTCTCCTCTTTGAGATAACTCTTAAACTCAAACCTCTGATTTGGTAAAGCCCACTTGGAACTAACATTAACTTCTGTGTCCATTTTCTCCCCTTTTATATACACCTAAACTATATTTCTATATATATGTATCTCTTGCATCACTGTAGTCATATGTACAATGTAGGTATGTTGGGTGTTAGTCAAAACTAAGACTTGCAATCAACCTCACCTCCTGTTCAAATCACCAGGCTCCTAATTGTAGCCTACTGGGACAATAGCCTGTTCAATTCCTGAACTCAGTTTCTGTTCAGCTGAGCTCAGTTTTTGACAGGCACACTGACACAGACTGACTGACAACTCAATTTGAGCAGCATATATTTTCTGAGGGAGGCACTTCTCCCCTTCTTTTCCTAGGAGGCAGCAGATTTGAAGGGAAGCTGTCAGTTATCAGCTCCCTGAAATGAATGGCAGATGTGCAGGCACATAGGCATGCTACAGGCTTACCAAAGAGGCAGAACTTCACCTCCCAGTTGGGACTAGAACAGAACACGACACTTTTCCTTCCTCCCAGTCCTCTACTGTCAGAGCTGAGCACTAATGCCATTACCTGCTGCAGCTGAGCGGAAACTCTCAGAAACAAAAAGGAAAATGCTGTGGCCACAGTCCAGTCTCAGCTGGACTCAAGTTTGAGTTTGCTAGTTAGCTTCTCCCTAATGGTAGGGACTCACTTTCACTTCAGGCTGTCATTTACTAAGGCTTACTTACTCCTTATTACTGTATTGATTGACAGCGTAAACACAGCCTCTGTGTTTTAAATAAATGTATTAAGAATTCAGGTATGATACTCAATAGCCTGTCATGTCAGTATTTCTAATGTGTTTTGCTTCTTTTAATATGTTTTCCTCACCTTGTTATATCCATATGAAGTGTTTTCAAACAGACTTTGGTTTTTTGAGCAGCTTCTTCCTTCAATCTCAGACTTTTATAATTCCTTCATTGTAAAAGAAAATCCAAAAGTAGAAAAATAAGCAGTGGGGAAGAATAAAATCTAAATATAGTTTTCCATTGCATACAATTTAGAATAATATATTTTTAATACTGCTGATAGAAGAAGTGAAAATCCTAAGATAGTCCTGTCATAGGTCACACAATACTCATCATGGCTGAGTTATGAAATCACAGTGCAATCCCCATGGATTGCTATTGGTGCTGAATTTGCACTTTGTTGCAATAAGTTATGGGTGTTTTTAAAAAGAATATACAGTACTATTCAGTGTGGAAGCTATTTGTCTTATTTTCTAAAGAGGATTAGTTAACATATAATGCAGTGTAATTCATTTGCTGGTGGGCATAGCTCCAGGGTGTGACTGGCCAGCACACCCTGTATGTGTTAGCCTGTATACAAAAGAAAAACTACCTATTCACCAGTCCAAATACAATGTGTTTTCAGTGAGTTCAGTTTTTCACTGGAAAGAGTTAAGAGATAAACTTTTCAACAAAATGCTTAGCTGTATTCCGTAACAGTAACAATACTTTCTATACAATCTGACTTTTTTTGTCACTTTTGCAGATAATGATTGGTTTCCATCCAGCAATGGAAATATTTAGGACAACCTTAGTAATAGGTTGGAAGGGACCTCAAGAAGCCTTTACTGAAGCAGGACTAGACCTGAGGTCAGAACGGGTTGCTCAGGGCCTTATCCACTTGCATCTTGAAAATCTCCAAGGATGGAGGCTGTAGAGCTTGTCTGGATGACCTGCTACACTTCTAGACTGTAGTGGGGGGAAAAGAAAAAAAAAGTCCTGTATCTTTTCTTGTTTCAATTTATTGTTTCTTTTCTTACCCCAGTGCATCTTTGTGAAAGTGCTGGGTCTGTCTTCATTGTCTGTGGGAGCTGAGGCCTCGCAACACAAGGCGTGGGCTTGTGCCAGCTGTACCCATGGAAGGCAGGGAGCAGCAGTGCAGGAGAGGTCTGTTGCACCGGCTGTGGAGTGATTGCTGCCTGCCAGTCCCACTACATGCCAGAAAAAAATGGAAAAAATCATTCACCTCACCTGCTTGTTTTTACCTTGCTAACTAACCACTGCTAACAGCCTGCAGGTCTTCCATTGGTTTTCACCTTACAAATGCTTGAAGATGAAATGGCTTCAAGTGACTTCTGTTTATTGTTACAACAGAAAAATGTTCTGAGTATGTTGTACTCTTCCATTCCTAGAGATGTGCTTTTTACTTCAGTTTCACCTGTAGTGAAGGCAGAGGGTTTTGCAAGTTGCTTTTCAGGAGGAGAGCCCAGGAGAGACTCATGAAGAGGTGAAAGAATGGACGGAGTTGGAAGAAGCCAGTTCCTTCCATTGCAGTGTGGAGGGGAAGGAATAAGCCTGAACAAGAGAATAGGGGGAAACATGATGCCATCTCCAAGGACAAGAAAACCCTCTCATGCAGACCAAAAAATTGCAAAAATAAGAATTAATGAGTTAAAGCTAGAGAAAGATTCGAATTAGGTTTTTAGTGTTAAGGAAGGTAGCACTGAAATAGAACCTACTTTGCTTGAGGCAGAGTTAGAGGTTTGTAAGAGAAGCCAGAGAACCAGCTGTCAAGTATGACAGTCCTGTCATTGAGAGGAAGAAATATGGTATTTCAAGATCCCTTCCAATTGTGTTTTTTATGATTCTATGACTTTCTATTTTTAGCTCATTAGTAGTGCATATAATGTGTAATATTTAATATTGTGTAATATTTCAGACGGGTGGTGTTAATGGTTTTGAATGAAAAGTCCAAGGATTTTTTTAGTCTTGAGAAATTGAACTTACTGTTGAAAAAGCAGTGAATGCTTAAAATCAAGTATATAAATTGTATTCCTTCAAACGGCCATGGAAAACTGCTGTAGTAGCACTTGTGGGTGCAACTTTGATCCTGCTTCTAAAGATTTAGGGTAAAAATGCTAGAGGAAATGAGCATTTTAAATGAATGACAGAAAAATATAAAAAGCAAACTTTTTAAGGGAATGAATTCAAGGATTCAAAAATGCATTTGCAGAAGACTGAGGCTTTCAGAATAACTGTGTCTTTTGGTTGCATATTAATTGGTTTATGTTCTTTGAAGTGAATGGATACCCAACCCTAAAGGCTAGTGTGCAGACCAGTGTGTCTTTGAGCAAGCCCTCAACACTGTGCACTGTGCACAGATCAGTCCCATTAAGATTTAAGAGCTAGAATAATTGCAGTGTGCATAAACATATTTCAAAGACATACATGAAATAGTTGAATATATTATAAAGAAAAGCGGAATTCCTTGTCTGAACCACAGACTTACACAAAATTCCAGTCAACCACTTACCACATGGTCAGACACTCAGCTTTGATGATAGTCAGAGGACAATATACAGAAAACAGATGCTCTTAAGGAGTGTCTGAGGTAAACAAGGGGGTTTTCCTCATTTTTACCCAATTTGCACCATAGCAGCTCCCCAGAAGGCATTTTTTAATTGGTGCTGAGTTTCAGAAACACTGCCATGACTGCAGCATCTTGGCTATTTAATCCAGGACATATCTTATTTTTAAAATAGGGAGCGTGTGCCATATAAAGAGTGATCCAGCTTTTTTTAATTTCCTTGTAATTTTTCAAAAGCTCTGGCTGTCATTTACTACTACTTGCTAAGAATTCTAAGTGAAGACTTTTCGCACTATCTAGATTCTTTCTTCATGTGGCTGAAAAGGAGTAACAGTTCCCTTGATCAGCTCTTCCACTCCCCACGTATTTGGTCCTGATCCCAGTCTGGGGGGCTTGATTTGCCTGCGTCTATAAGTCTGATTCAAACCTCTAATTTTTGTAACACTTTTAGTTGATACACTTTTGCTGAGAACAGTTCTAAAAATTCAAGGGTGTTAGGTCTTCACCCAAACCTGAACTCTAACTTTGGTGTGGTCTGATTCACAAAGACAAACTTTATCTTGATTCAAGATCAAGATTTTTACCACCACCTACTCATTCACCAATAGGTTCTCATAAATATCAATGTACTCTGGCTTTTGATACAAAACTACCCTTAGTTTAAATCCTACTGTGCAGAAGTAATTTAATAGGGAAGCAATTGTCACCAGGACAATCCAATTTTCACATGGGAAAGAAGCTCTTTTCCAAGAAAACAAGGCACTTAAACTCCTTTCACTGAACATAAAAAATTAGCAATGGATTTTCTCATGCTATCATGTTCTCCTACAAACTTGTGACACTAAAAAGAAGTATCTTTGGCATTTCATCAGCTGAATAGATTGGCAAAACTAAAGAAAGATACATGAGTGAATTGAGAGGCAGGGGGCAGGACTTAACTGCTCTGTTTTGACAATATGGCTGTTTTTCAGACCCTCACCAATCCTCACAAGTTATAAATGTGAAGACTCCCTTAAGTTCTTTTATAGTGGTGTCCTGAAGAAAAAAAATTGAGAATCCCCAAGACCTTACAATAACTGTAAAATCAGCATAACCTCGCCTGTAAAAATGAGGTTACAGTTATGTGGTCACTTTACACCAACATAGAATCAGGATCTTAAAAAAAAAAAAAAAGAAAAAGAAAAAGAAAAATCAGTGCAGCTTTTGTTTGACGAGTGCTGACATTTGCATGGCTGCACAGAGAACCAGACCAGAGAACTGAACATGCTCAGCACTACCCCTTTCCCTGGGACAATGTTCAGCTGGAATCCCCACTGTCTCACTACTGGAAACTAGTACTGGCACAAGAGATGTGGGGCAGCCTGGGAGAGTGTAAGAGGAAACAGCAACTTGTAGAAGAACTGTAAATTTGGGGAAAATTAACCATGAAATCATGACCTGTACCAGATCATTATTTAGATGTCTACTTTTTAAAACTAGGTTTGGAGGAGAACAGTAAACAGAACAAAGTACAAAGCTGTTAAACAATTGAGTTCTGATCGCACTTGAATTTTGAAATACAAAACTGCTATTAATATATGTAAAGTGAAAGTATATTTTAAATCATTGACTACTGTAAGCTTTAGTAGGGATTTACTATGCAATAGTGAACATCCATTAGAGTTATTCTTGGTATTGAAAGGAATCTTTGCAAGAAAAAAATGAGCAGTCTACAAAATACATGGAAAGTATAGCCAAGAAGCTCATTTCACAGCTAGAGGCAAAATCCAGAGGCATTTATACAGCTAACGAGATGTCTTCAGATAGTAAATATTAGACAAACTACGCAGAATTCTTGTATTTGCAGCAAAGTACTAGTCTTGCAGCAGTGTGGTGGGCAAAACTGGGAGACAAGCAAGTAGATCTTCAGGCTGCCAAATAACTTTTTAACAGAACATTTTCTGAACATTATCCTCAATTGTAGAAGAGACACTGGTCTCCCTATTCAAGGTCTTGTTCTTGGAGATGCATGAGCTATAAATACCATCACTACTATAATGGTTTGGGGTTTTTTTCACAATTATTAGATCCTGCAGTATAAAGGTAAATTAGTTTTACAAATGTTTTTCTCTGTATACTGACAACTAAATCAGTCGTGTCATGCCAGTCATATGCAAATATAAGTAGTGTTCTGAGAAGCTGTTCCAGTGGTTTTGTTCCAGAGAGCATTCTGCCTCTGAGAGAAACAGTGCTATTTTGAAGTCCACAGTTTCTAAACAATTTCAGTCTTATTGAAAAGAGTTTAAATTCTCAGCTTTCCTCCTCTATTTGGCACAAATCATCTACACAAGAAAAACTTGATTCTGCTATACATTCTGGAAGTTTGCAACAAGCTTCATCATCCATTACTCCATCTGCCACAACAGTAAGTCCAAAAGAATCTTTAAAAAATTCTCCTAGGTCACTTTCATGACTTTAAAAATCTTCAGTTAGTGATTTTGATCTGATGAAATGGACCAGAAGTAACACCAAAATATTCAAAAGAGATTTCCAAATAGATTTGCATGGAAGGGTGGTCTATGCGGTGATAGAATATAAACAATGCTTGGAAGTTGTGTATGTTGCCACACTTCAATGAAGTTTGCCCTTCTACATTTGCAGAAAATAACTCTGCTTTAGCATTTTTGTTGTTTTCTCTACCACAGAAGTGTCCTGTGTGGATTAGCATTAATATTTCCCACTCTGTTGACCATTGCCTTACCTTTTTAATACCATTTTCACCCTAGTGATACTTATTTGTTCCTTAATTTTTTTTCTGCAAGCCTTATTATCTAATCTGCAGTGCTACACTTCAGTGCTGCTGAAAAGTGTAACAATGAAAAACTAAACCAAACCAAATTTTGTCTTCTATTTTGCCCATCTTGAAAATAGGACAGACAGTAACCATGTCTTGTCGTATCACACGCAGAGCACCACACCCCACATCATATCACACTGCCTCACCTCTTTCAACCTGCATTCTTAATTTAACTCTTAATTCAGTAAGTTAGCATTTTAAACATCTAAGACAGTCATTTCTATTTCTTACCTGAAAGAAGTTAGAGAATGGTTTATGGGTTTTGATTCTCATGTGATGCTGTGGTACTTTCCTCACTGCACAAAGCAGGTCCATTCTTCAGTAGATTAGATTAACTGGTAACTAATTTAAACTTTTATGCATCTAATTTCACACCTTATGTACCTTGATCATGGGTGTCCTTTCAGACATGAAGTTGCTTGGACTCCCTGAGATTCAGTATGGTTGCTATATACCTGTCTATATCATACTGTAGAGGGAATTTTAGCTGCGTCA
>NW_008633127.1:0-21793 GCF_000691845.1 Merops nubicus | reverse complement strand
CCAACCCATAACATTCTGTGATTCTGTCATTAAGAAGTCTTAATCTGTGCCAATAGCTGTGCAAGTGACAGTGTGGCCATAGTCTACTGAATGATTCTTTTATGATATTGAAAGCTCACTGTCTTTTGGTTAGACAGCAAAATGTCAGCAGAGCATGTAATATTATACAGAACTTCGCTTTGTCTGATTGCTTATTGTTGCCAGATCGTTGACTTGAAATTACAGGACCTGGCTTCACAGGCACTAAAATATTCTTCTGCTCACATCCACTTTAGCTTAACTGCTAACTTATGTCCCCTCAAAATAAATCAGGGTGAATACCTATCCTTACAGCTACTGCAAAGCTGGAACAGTATCTTGACCTCAGGAACTATTTAACAAAGGAAAGGCAGTTCTAGAAAACAAATGTTTCTTCCCAAAGCATATATTTATTCCTCATACTAACAGCAATATTTCACCACATATTTGCATGGATTTAAAGGTCAATGATGGATACCATTGTACATACAAACAAGTAAGTTTTGCCCTTTTATGTTAATACAGCATTAACACAAAAAGATGTCTTCTTTGCTAAAGTATACAGTGGAATACATTGCTCTCACATCATCATCTAGGTATAATTCTATGTAACTGAAAGCAAAAAGAAAAAAGAAAATTTTTCTGGCTCTGTTTCCCTCAGTCATTATTACAGAGATAGGGAATTTATTCTGACCATGGTAACAGGTGATTTATTATTTTGTTGCTGCAGAAAGAGACAGCTGAAAAGGGGTTTTGAAATGGAAATTGTGACATTTACTGAGTAATAATCTTATACCGCCATTTACAGGAAGCAGGTGGTAGCTGTTTACCATTGCAGACAGATGGAAGTCCTGCAGTGGAGTTATTTTTTTCTGTTAGATAAATTAGCTTAAATAATTCAAGTGTTTTTTTCCCCTGCCTGATTAGTTCTTTGTGCAAATTTTAGTATTTAAAGACTGTTTTACTATCAAGCAAAATGTTGCACAGTTTATTCTTTTTTTCTTTTCCTCTTTGAGCCTCCATGAGCCAGATTTCGTTTTTATAAAGAATATAATGACTATTTAATATTCCCAAACGAGATGGATGTTGCATGAGGGCAAGTGGCACCATGAAAAATTCGACTCATGTTAATGTGGGAAAAAACACATCTTCCAATGGAAAGCACTTCCACAGAGCTTTATCCTGAGTGCCACAGTCTCTACATGGCAGCTAGGATAGTGATATCAATCACACACATACTCCTTTCTGTCTTAACCCTATGCTTAGCAATTTCATTGATGAATAATTTTAATCCTTCCTTTTTAAACAAGCAATTTTACAAACACAAATACAATACCTCCAAATTTGTTACATGGTTTCTAGAAGAACTGATTCATATGTCCACCTCTAATGCCTCCAATATTTATAAACAAGTCTTAAATATATTTTTTTGCTTGGTTCCTGATGGGGTCCTTTTCCTTGAGGAAGGAAAGGAATGAAAGACTGACAGACTGAGAAAGTATATATCAGCCTCTCATGGAGCTATACTATACAGAAAAAAAAAAGCTTTTGGTTTTGAATTTATTCAGCTCATCCATAATTCAGAAATGGCATTGCTTACAAACTACATGTATTAGTAAGCCAGATTTCAATAAAATTTTAGATCACTGCTATTTATTATATGTAAATTAAGCATACTGAACTTACTAAAATTCCACAATGTTGAAGTTTTGTGTGGTTTTCCAGGAGCACTAAAATATGGCACTGTACTTGATGGTAATTATTAATACATTGAAGCACTTCACAGATTCTGTAAATGTCTTCAGTCAATTGACATATATAAACATCATCAAATTCTTGTCAGGCATTCAGCAGACATTATTAATATGGGCATTTGCTTGACAATTATAATTGCCATAAGTATTGATCTTGTAAGCATTGTTTAAATGAATTAAATCACTACCAAGAAACAAGTAGGCGAATTCTGTCAGTAACTCTGTCTCCTGGATAACAGCTGTGGATCTCATTGAAATCAGAGGTAAAATTCCTCCTACTTTCTGTGGAAGCAGAATATAGTCCTGTGATCTTAAAAGGATCAGGTTGCAAACTTTGCTAATTTCATCTCATTTATGAATTTTGTAATAGTTATGAGACAAGGATTAAAATGATATAGTAAATTTAATAGCTTTAAAAGGTGGAAAACCAGCATTAGCCATAGAAATAAATACCTGTAACACCATAAAGACAAGTTTAAATCAGCTTTTGCAATGAATTTTGAATTTTCGGTGGGAGATATTACCTGTTTTCCTTAAACCATTTAAAAAACACAGTCTGAACAAGCAGAGAACTAAATTAAGACTATAATTCAAATCCTCCAGCAGGTCCTTCATGGGAAGCTATAGATTAGTCACCCTTTACTTGCCTACCTGAGATTTAAATTGTTTGTGGAACTACCATTCCTGAAGGGGAGAAAAAAGGTCATCTGTACTTTAAGGAAATGTAGTAACTTAACGTTTATTCACACCCTTTCATTATGTTGGCATTGAAGAGTTATGCTACCTAAGCAGTCATCTATCCTTAAAAATCAACAGATTATGAATTAAGAAATATTATCACAGTTCCCTTGAGACTAGTATTTTTCTGCAAAGTTGTATAGACCTGATTGACTGTTTCACTTCTTCACGTGTGTTTGTTAAAACTCTTGGTCTAGATCTGTTAAAGTATTCGGCCTCCTAATTCTTATGGAAATCTAACAGATTGATACAGGTACTATTTTCTCTTTGAGCAAGAAGATGCCATACTTCAGCTCTCTTTTTTCTTCCCTCATTTGCAAGTTTTTTTATCAAGTTTCTTTATTGTTGGATTTGACACGTTTCTATGGGTAGTCAATTATAGCTATTTCAGTACATTTTTAAAGAAAGAACACATGTTTCTTGCTTTACTGCAACAAATAAAAGCTATGGGTGACATTTCTAGATATAGTTTGCCAGGACTGGTATTTATGCCCTTAGAATAGTTCCTCCTTTTTAGTACAGTGTCTACAGCAATTTTATACCTATCCCAGGCATTCAAGGTTCTTCAAATACCCAAGCTGGATTTATATATCGCCCTAAACTTGCAAAAACTTATTCTTGTTCTCCACACACTTAAAACTAAAAAGTTTTCCTTATACTTTCCTTCAGTCTGATCTTTGGTTGAACATAATGTATCTTAAAATAGCATATTTTGAGGGCAGAGTGACAGAGAATATGATGGAGAGACATTGCTGCATAGTTCAGTTCTTGGTGGCTCTGAAACTACATGAATGAATAGAGAGATTATATAAGAAAAGATTAAAGAATTGTTGCTTACTTAATGCATTTTGCCAGCATGATCTTTCTATTCAACTCTCTGTATTTATTAGTTCTACTGTCTTTTAGAGATAAAGTGTTAACAGAAATATTTTAGATTTATGTCTGTCTGAGATATATGGACGTCTCTATAAGGTTGATGCCTCTTCATTACAAAACTTTATTCTAAGTTTTCCTTTTTCTCCTAGGACATATTACACTTTTCCTCAGGGTGCTGTATTTTCCTTGCTATTTATGCCACCATTTAATACTATAGTTAAATCTAATGCAGATAAGTGGATCAGACCAGACACTTTTCCAGGCAATCTAATATGTAAGGAAAAGCCAAAACTTTAAAACATCTTTAATGGCTGTCTCTCTCATTTCTAGTCTCATCTACATTCTAGCACTGACTTTGATGATTGTAATTTGATTTGGGCCTAATCTGAGAGGGACTACAGCTTTTATGTACGAATACAGTAAATATTAAACACAAAGGCAAATACAAGAACTGTTCCTGTTAAATACAGGATGAAAATTAGATTAAGGCTTCTAAGTATTAGTAGCATAAGTCTCTAGAAAAAAATAATTCTTTCTGGTAAATTATAGTGTAGCAGGAAAAAAACTAATAATAGAGTTTAAGATGAAACTTTTTACAGTTATGAATCATGATGTGATTGCCTGTCATAGCACACGACTTGATTCACTGGTTCAAAAATCCAATTTTACAATCCCATCAATTGTTGTTACAGAAGAAGGAAGGACCAGTGAATTTGTTGTTCTATACTTCCATGGGTTTCTCTTGCATTCAAATCTTTGACAATTCTACATCTTCAGAAATGCTCTCTATGACATATTGTGTCTCACGTGGGAAAATTCTGTCTCTCTTCCTGATTTCATGCATTTTCTAAGTATATTAGTAAAGCAGAAAAGGTCACTGTGTAGTGTGTGCTTTCTTTTATGCAAGAGAGTACCAGGCATCTAGTAATTTCAGCACTTTTACTATACAATATGTAACTGTTTTTTATAGGAACACAGACAACCTATACAAAGTGTATTTTCTATAAGGCTCAAAAAGTATTAAATATTATTGCCTCTAACAAAAAGTGCAATTCCAAATAGATCACAAAGGTGATCTCATGTAGATCTTTAATCTGCAAAAAAATATTCACTATATCTTTTCAATATGTACTACTCATAGCGTAACATGTTGTAGAACTATAGTATGATTGTATCATAGTAGTATCATACAATACTATGATAAATTTAAAATCATTTAATGAGGAAAACTCTATGCAGGGCAGTACAATACAAACAGAAGACTAGTCTTAGGAACCATTGTTAAGAATTGTCTCTTGGTGTTTATCAGTGCAGGTACAGGTTTACAAACAACCCTGCACTCATATTCACCTCTCTTCCTTGCAAAATTGATCCATACTGAACGTTGTGGAGATACGCTTTCTCAGAGCTTCACTGATCACCATTACAAGGAACATTAATGTTCACTCTTGTTAACAGTATCATCTAAAAGCAGGAAGCAAATAAAGAATGACAATTAATCTGAGAACAGTCAGTAGATGTTAGTTGGCAGGGATGTATAGTTCATAGTCATCAAGGTACTGAGGAAGTAATCTTTAAACAAATAAGTACTTGGCATGTTTAAAACTAATTATATGATTAAATACATTACTGAACTGTGAATTTCAAATTATTCATAGGAAATAAGTTTTTTCATGTGCTTATTTTTTGAAGACCAGAAAAATTATTTTCAACTATGCGTTAGTATACTGTATGTTATATACTGTACTTGATATAATTAAAATAACATTTTAATCTGCTTCAATATGAGGTAAGTTGTTATAAATTAAGATGTATAAGAACATAAGAAGAACACTTAGAATAATAGATAATAGAATATATATGTAAGGAACTGTGAAGTAAAAAATCAAATAAAGAAAAACTAAATCTTATTTTTAAAACCTTTATTATTCTTTTGTATATGTGTTTCCATTGAAAGGGATATTTCATATTCATAGAACATCATCATACATTTTTGTTTTATCTCTCACAAAGACTGACAAAATAACTATTTTTAGTTGTCCTAAGCCTTATTTATGAACCCTCACCTCTTCATTCCGCATACTCTACCAGTACAATACAAAAAGATAGTGTTTAGGGCAACAGCAATCTAAATAATTGAATTTAATGTTAAGAAGTTGGAAGGAAAATTAGGTAACACAATTTTTTTTACATGAGTTGCTAGGTTGGATTCTTGTTCTGTTTCCACCAACCTGAATTTATAACAAACCTATCTATTTTGCAGTGAATGTACACTAATACTGGTATAAACAGAGTTTGTATGGGATTTTTTTTGTAGTATTACATTTTGGGTTTCATTATAAGTTTTTCATATTTTGTTTCATGTTTTTGTTAGAAGTTTTTGTTTCATTTGAGCTAGTTTCTACAAGAGAAGAAAAGATCATCCAAAACCAGAAAGAGACCAAATATTTAATATCCTTAGAACTATTGTGGCAGCCCTTTATACAAGGCTACAATAAAAACCTGAAGGATCCAAAATTTAATTTAGTACATTTTACATTCGATTCAATAGAAACTGTTTGAAAAATACTATATATCTATATAGTAGTAATTATGCCCACTATAGTTATTTTTAAAACCTTGTTACTCCATTGGCTACCACAAAATAAATGCTCCCTGTTACATCATCACACAGCACTTCTCTGTTGTAAGCCATCTGCAGGGCTTTTTAAATTTGCTCAAGGCAGCTGATATTAATGACATGCAGAATCCTATAAATGGGAGACCCTATCAGCCCATCTAAGTTTCCACACCAAAACAACTTATCTTAGATTATGATTCCCATTTAACATTCCCAGCATCAAATACAAATAAATAACTTCAGCTTTGGTATTTTTAAATCCTCACTGAATTAAAAATAGCCAAATAATAAACATTTTACTGAAGTCTATATAAGCAGAATCCTGAATTCCATGCAGGTAAACAGCAAAAAGCTTTGTGATAGTGTTCCTAGCACCAGGAAACCAGGGGTAGTGCTGTTACACTACCACTGCAAGTTTAAGGATTTCGGTTTTATCATATCCCTATCATAAGGAACTCCATTCCTTAATCTCACCAAAAAATATGAATTTTCAATATGTAGAAATGAGTTACATGTTAAGTATAAACTCTGTCTTACCAGACCACAGGAAGAAGCCAAAGTTCATTCTAGGAAGTGAACATGTTTATAGCCATGTCAAGTATCAAAGCCCTCGTTAAGTGTTGTGTACCTTTGTTGAATGGGTTGGAATTTTTGTTCCAAGTGATATCTTCAAGAGACAAAAGACATCCCAAGAGTCATTAGCAAATTAGCTGTTCTCTGGGAGAAGTTTTTAAATTTACCTGTTGATTAAGTATAGAGTTTATAACTTAAAGCAAATCCTTCAAATAAATTCCTGTCTGAATAGAAGGAAATTGAGAACCTAAGAACAGGTTTGCCCTTGATCAGTATCTGTTTCAGAGAAAGAAGGGCTGAGGGTAAGGTTTGCGAAGGACTAGATCTTGGCTGACACAACTACCTACTTTCAACTTTTTAATTGAGTGAAACAGAAAAGTCATCTCATGCTAAATGAAATTAAAAGTAGTTATTATGCACAGATTTCATTTGTGGTCACCTACCTCTTTCTAAATACAGTAATTTTCTTAAATCTTCATTTGAGTATAAGAAATTCATGCTGACTTTACTCAGACATTTGGCAGATATTAAAAACTATTTCAAGGAGAGTTGCATTCTCAATAACGTGCCAGACTTGAAGGTGCTTAGCAACTCAGGGAGAGATGAGAGGGAATTTACAGTGTGAGTAGCCAGTGATCGACAGGGTTGGGAGTTGGTATTGTTGGAAATTACTTGGAAAACATGCCCCAGGTAGGGGGATGATATGCAGTAAGATAGTAAGGACAGTGCCTGATCTCTGGGAATTCAAATTATAATTGCTTTATGCTTTCTTATTATCAAGGAATTTCATTTACTCAACAGTGTAAAATATTTGGCTGCTTGATACTTATTGCCATATCTCTGTTATGCATAAAACAAGAGACCAGACTGAAATAGGACAGCTGCAGTAATTTATGCATATTTCTACACATGCTTGATCCAACAGTAAATGCAAACTCTCATTTGCTAATGGTCCAAAGCATTCCTGTCTGTAATACAGTGGCAAGCATTTCTGATACCAGTAGGACTTCTTAGAACATGCTCCACTACCATACTTGTTGTGCTGTTTCACTGATGCTGTTAAACAAGTAACAATCAAACAATACAACATTTTGTGTTTAATTTTACAGTACAAGATTCTGTGTTTGTTTTTACATTAACTGATAACAGAGAAAATATATATCAGTAGTAAAAATAAAGGAGGAAAAGGGTAGGAGACACAAAAGGGAAAAATATTCTCATATATTGGCTTAAACAAGCTCCAGTCCTGAAAGCTCTTAGCTACATCCAGATTCATTCAATGTTACAGTTCAAGCATCTTAAGAGATTGTAGGAAACACAAAGTAATACTAAAATTGCAGTCCCAGTTCCAACCATTGCCTTTCCATCCAAATGCATAAAGAGCAATACAGACTTCTAATGGGTAAATAGACTATTAAGCAACTGTGAAGAATCAAAATTCAGTATTTCCCCTGAGTTTCTATCTTGGCCTTAGAAAAGACCACTTGCAAAATAAGATGGCTTCAGTATGCTTCAGCCTACTTTGTTACAATTCACTTTTGGGGAAGCCAGACCAATTTTCTTTGTCAATTTTCTAGGCAATTCTGTTTGCCTATGTAGCCAGTTAGGTAGGTCTTGTCACAGTTTAGGGTTAGGGCTGGCCCAAGACCTGTAACAGATGCTCTCTGTTAACCCCTCTCCCTTCCCAAAAGGGAAGAGAAAAGGAATAAGGGAGAAAGACTTATCAATTAGAAAACAGAATATATACAAAAACACTACCAAACCCAGCTCCTCCAGTGGCAATCACATCACCATCACCACTGATGCTGTGCAGCAGGCACTGTGGAAGGTCACAGACTGGACTCAGCAGCAGATGGGAACCAGTCAGTATTGAAGGCAGAACAAAGAGTCCTCCTCAGACACCAGCCATTGAAGAAGAGATCTTAACCCTCATCATCTCTCAGGTTTATACTGAATAGGAAGTATGAGGGATGCAGAATACCTCACTGGTCAACTTAGGGTCACCTGTCCTGTCTGCTCCTCCCCACGGGTGCAGCCTTTTACTTTCTGAACCCCCAATGGGGTACACAGGATTAGCAGTGACCTTGGTCTGCATACCAGTCCTTGGTAGTAACTGTAAACCTTAAGCGTTATCACTGGGAATATAATTTAGGAGTTAGAAGCCCCAAGGCTGCCTACATAGTAAAGGCAGAGTTAAAGTGCTCAAGCACGTAATTTAGGCATTCTGACTACATACACTCTGGGTTTCCAATTGATTTGAGGTATTCTCCATATAAAAAGCCTGGTCTCCTAGTGCAATCATCTTAATTAGATTCCTGAAGTTAGTCATTGTGAGTGCTCTCCATGGCAACCAGATTTACGTTTAGCATTTTTCAAAAAAAAGCAAGAGTGTGTCACAGAATGCTATGATGTAATTGAGGTTTACAGTTTACAGTTACCTTTAGAGCTAATGCCTAATTCTCCTGGCAAGCCCTGCTTACAATTTTCCAAACTATAACTCATCTGGCCTAATGATATGTGATTTTGGTTTTGTTCTTTTTGACTTTTATCATATTCTAATATGATGCTTTGATATGCATCGGGTTCCAAAACATGCTTTTGATTTACATAAAACAAGATACAGTTATGAAAATGTTTTAATCATCTAATTAAGAAGTGGCAATGTTTTCCCAAGATCCAGGTGCTTTTTAGTGCTACGAATGTTGTTTTTCATGATATAGTCTCAAAGTCAAGAGAGCCCTAATTTCAGTAAGGAATCTGCAGTCAAAAGTGAGTTACCCAGGGGATGCTCATGTGGAAATATGCATGAGGTGAATTCAAGACCATCTACATCAAGTCCAGACATTTTCTAACTCAAATGATTACTGAATTAAAGTTTAAATTTCTAAAGACTGGAAATGAGCAACACCATTTCTGTTTTCCAAGTCATTACAGGAGGGCATAAACATAGCTACCATATTGCCACATTGGCAAACCATTTTGCAAAGCGAGAGCTTATCATCCTGAGTCTGAAAGAACAGTGCAAGACTCATCATGTTCCTCTGGACTCTAGAGAAACAGAGATCCTTATAAAGGTCAATGGCATAGTTTTAGCTTAAATAAAAGAAATAATCTTTCGTAATATACAGTGTACATATGTATAACGGGAAACCATGAATTTTCCACAGCTGAACCTAACAGGAATAGCTGCGTTGCTACAGCTATTTCCTGGTATTAATTATACGTTGCATTTATAAATGATAGAATCTATTAGCAAATTCTATAGAGCTATTATGTTATCATCTGTCAAATTATATCTGACTGTTACTATGGGATCATTATTTGATTGGTTAGATGGCTCACTCTGTTCTAAAGAGGGTTCAGCTTTTAAAATCCACTTTGGTTACTTTGAAGCACAAATCTAAATGGCTTTTAATCTAATTAACTCTCATGCAGAATTGTTTTTATGAGAGTAAGGTAAAAGTCCCAAGCCATTTCATCAGTCTTTCATCTACGTCTTAGACCATAACATGTATCAATTAGTGTGTATGGAAACCTACAAAAAGTGTCTTGTGAAATAAATGCAGAACAAGTTAGGCAGAAAATTAATAAGGCTTGCACTGAATTACATAAATCCTTTCAAAAGTATCATATATACACCACTGGACTAGACTTAAAATTGTCTTCGTGTGAAAGATTGAACAAAAAACCCAAAACACAGAAACACACTCATTTTTGTGAAAATTCAAGAGCTAGAGTTTTGCTTTAATTCACTTCTCATAAAAAAAGCAGAATCTGAAGTACATTATTCTATCAATGGGCACGTCAAAAACACCATCTCAGAGACCCTGTACACCACCTGAAAAAAAAAGACACAAGAGATCTAGGTTTACCATACAACAGAAGACTATATCAATTTCTAACCTAGTTTCTTGCATTGCAGAAGGCAGAACCTTTGTGCACTACAGATGTTCTTCTTCACTGGACTTTAAGATTCTAGTCTGTGTTGCGGGATTTGGTCCCAGACAGCTTCATATTGGATTTTCAACATCATTAAGGTGCATAGGCACTCTTAACCTACATACAAAAGGTGATCTATCATGTACTACGACTCAGCTCCCGGGTTTTAGAAAGAGGCATATTTCCTGAGCAGGTTATGAAAACTTGAGACAAAGGGTATATAATAAGAAAAATGGCAGAGTGTGGGCAATAGTAGCAGAGCTGGTCCCCACAGAATCAGAAATGCACCTTATGATCATCTGCCTTACTCTTTTCCCTTTCTTAAAACACAGGATTGAGTAACTACAGTAATTTTATTGGAAAATCTGGACCCTATGAAAATCTCTTGTGTTGACAACAAATGACACAGTCAATAATTGTCAGAAATACATAGCCTCCATGCTTATAAATTATTTCAATATTTTCTTCATATTATATGCTTAAATAATTACACAGAAAACAAGATTCCACATTATATCTAGCCTTCTGAAGTTAAACAGCTTCTGTCACACCTGCAGAATGGCATATTGTACTTCAAAGGCACCACAGTGTGCTCTGTGAGATGGTTCTGGACTCTTGTCTAAGTAAAAACTCTGTAAGTATGATCCAGGATGCAACACGTCCACTTGTACAGGCCTGTAACTTTTTAGTGAACAATGTGATCATATTGCTATCATAATTCTATCACCATAAGCAGAACTAATTTACAATTATTTTCTTTTTAATATTTGTGATGATTAAGTGTCATCTACAGAATCGAGCACCATTTCTTCCATACTCAGTTAAGAGAAGACCTCCATACTCAGTTAAAGCACCTGGCAGACTAGAATCTCTTCCTTTTGCTTTATCTCGCGTGTCCGTTACGGCATCATACAGACCCTGACACTTTCCTTTTTCTGGTTCATTACTGAATGCTCCCCTGTGTTTTATATGCAGCACACACTATAAATCAGCTGGGGTAAGTGTACATAAAGACTGGGTGCATCCAGGCTATCTTCTTCACCCCCTAAGCACTCAGCAGCTTACTCCTTGATGAAGCATAGCAGAACATCTGTGGTGGCCTTCACTTAGATTTACTTTGCCAGATTTTCATTAAAACAGTGACTCAATAAAAATGTTGCTTATCCTAATAAAGCTCTTTGGAGCTTTGCAAATTTGCATTTAATACTCTTTAATGTCATTACAGCATTAATAATCTGTGCCTAAAGAGCAATAAAACTTTACATTCTCTGGTTTATGAAAAAAGCTTCATAAACCCATGATTTTCTTGTGACTCAGCTTTAATGCACCATAAATAGAGACACAAGCAGGAAAGCTGTATGACAGCGTGGATTTGTATAAATTTATGACTGAGTCCTCTGTTAGGTATCTCTTGTTTCAGAGATTATATATAAAAATTAATAAAAATTGAATTGTGAATGATCATATCAGAAAATAAATGGGGCTGAGTTTCAGAAAATGAGGAAGACTTTACTACATTAAGGATGACTTCTCCCTTTTTCAGCCTAAAATTTTTTGCCTTGGGGAAAAAATAAGATATTATGATGCCTGGAAACAAACCAAGAGAAATCATAGAATAATTAAGGCTGGACAAGACCTCCAAGATCATCAAGTCCAAACATCACCCAGCACTATCTTAACCATTAAACCATGTCCCCAGGTGCCACATCTACATGTTTTTTTTAACACCTCCAGGGATGGTGACTCCACCACCTCTCTGGGCAGCCTGTTCCAATGCCTCACCCCTCTTTCAGGAAAGAAATTCTTCCCAATATTCAATCAAAACCTCTCGTCAGCTAAATCCTCCACTGTACATGTATTCATTTTCTCCAAATACTGTCTTACAAAATGTTTGTCATTTTAAGCTACCTATGGATTTTGAGATTATCTGTAAAAGATATTCCCAGTAACACCGTTCAGAAATAAGCAAATCATTATTAGACTTTCAGTAATGCCAATTTAAAGTTACTAAATAAGTCTGACTAATTAAAAGAACTGGTTTTAAGTAGACAAAAATTTTGACCTAGCTATATAGATCCAAGTTCAAACTCTGCCTGTGATCCAGTAGTCTAAACAATGGTCAAGCTGGCTGGAATATCTAGACAATGAACCTGAAAAAGTCAGACAACACTTTGAAATGATGAAAAAAGCAGAAACAACAACAGAAGTACATTTCTTAACAGAAAAAAATACATGACTTTATTATGACTTCAGAGTTTTGTTCTCATATGAATTTGTGCAAATGTGTGAAAATACTGGTGAACTGCTGAAGTCTCATTAATTTTGGCAAATCATTATTTCCCAAAGCTGTTAGGAAAACAGTTTTCCACCATTGTAAGAATAAGTCTGAAGATCCACAGGATATGAAGCTTGAGATTGAGGATAAACTAACTTGTCTGACTCTCCAAGGACAAACTAAAGACTATTATTATTACTATTATTATTATTCATCCATCAAAACAGGAAAATATAAATCAGTTGTTATTGTCACTGGGGTACACACACACACAATATAGCCCTGATCCTTTGGTGAATGCAAAGTAAAAGAAACAAGAACAAAACTAGAAATGTACCTATGAAAGCATTTTCCAGTTAGTGCTTACTGATGATGTAGAAACTCACCTGTTCTGCTAAAGAACATGCCAAAACACCACAGCTATGTCAGTGTAACTAGTGTTACTCAAAACTAGTTCTTCTAAAAATCCTAATGCTTGACCCCTCAGCTTAAAACTCCCTAAAAAAAGGCGCTGAACACCTTCCTTCTATAAGGCATATATCCTCAACACCGAAAAACTTCAGTTTCTGCTTCCAAGATAACTAACCATTTTTAATAGTGTTGACCTAACATTTCATTATGTGTGCTTTTTCAGGCGTTCAGATGAAAGTAATGGGCTTATTTATGATTACTTTCCAATATAAATTTATGACCAGCATCAATAAATTTACTGGAATACAAGTGGTCTGTCTGTGATCATGTACCATTGGTCTTCATTTTCTTTCTACCTCTCATCCACAAGATGTCCTTACCTTTTTAATGGGTCCATTTTTTTTCCCTAAACTTTGTTCTATGCTTTTCCATTTGATTTTCCTATATTTTGTACAGTGTTTTGTTTATTAAACTCATTTATATGGGAAGACTACAAAATATCTCAATATGGGTAGAGAAAGTTTATGTAATTAAATTTCATGAAGAAAGTGAGAGGATGATGATGGCAATCCCAAAAGGATCTTTCCTCCCTACCTACCCTGCTTCCATTCTAAGGTTAACTGAGGTTTTATGAAGGGAAATTAAAATTATCACTGCCTTAGGACTGCAATACTGGCTTTTCAGAATAAGACCACCAGGAAAGGCCCTATCGAAACAATCTGTGATCTTAGTTGCATAACTGTTTGTAATGCTCATATTAAATTGTCAATGGGCAATATGTTGAGAAAAATCTTTTACAGTCTTGGCAACAGAGTAGGCTTCTTTTTGTTCCGTTAGACTAAAATAAGAAGCTTAATTAATTTACAGCCTGTGTGTGGCAACACGTCCTCCCAGCTGGCATAATTTGGCACACATTTTTAAACATGGAAGAACAGGGCATTTGAAAACCATGAACTCCCACAGTATGGAATGCAGTTTATATTCTGATTGGAACACTCATGTTAGAGTTAACACTTATCAGCTTGCCACTCTATCTTTCGTCATGATCACACCTGAAATATCAAGGTCAAAAGGGGCTGGGAAAAAGTCTCATCAACAAAATCTTCACAGTAGTGACAGTACATCTATGACTTCTGCTTATTTAGGACCAGAATCTGAAAATTTGAATTTAAAATATAAATATGTGCACATTACTTGCATAAATGTCTATTTCTTCTTCCTCCCCTCAGGGATTTCCCCTGAGGATACAACTACATCACAATTCTCTGCAGTGTAGAGTTTGGGTCAAAGTCAAAACAGGCACAAGGCTTGACTTTATCATTCTATTCTTCTTTTATTTTTTTTTTTTAAATTAGTATTGAAATTGTTTGGGGCAAATATTTTAATCTCTTATAGAATCATAGAATCCTCTTAAAAGTTAACATTTTACAGGATACTAAAATCTTAGGACCAGTCTTCACAGGAAATGCAACTGAATTAGCGATCCCCATTAGGTTTTGATTGCTCCTCCTGAAAATATTGTTCTGTGCTGAACTCAGATCTCACTTCAGTGTTGTGTAAGAATGACAACAATTCAGTGTGGAGGAAGCATTTATCTATTCATAATGGACATCTTAAACCATTCTTCAGGGTGAAGAAAGTTAGATAAAGAGGTGTTGCAGTTGAGAAATAAGCTGACACTACAGAGATACCAAAGCATTTCAATCACAGGTACATGCTGGTTTTTTTAACTGTGATGAGACCTCCTGCCCTGCAAGAGGAGAAAGATACAACACAGGTAAGATCCCACTCCACAGGTCATCCTCCTCCAGGCCCTTGGGCTGTACCTCAGCTGTTCCTTGTGCTCTTGGGGCCTCTCCCCCAGCCCCCCCCCCCGCCCCAGGCATCTGTTACAGGACCTGGAGGGGATACCCCATGCCGGTTGGTCCATGCAAATCGCCTTGGGACCTGTTGATGGGCAGTGGCCACCTGGGCCTCCACATTGTGTCCTCCATAGCAGATGATGGTGAGGCTGCTTGTGCCTGCAGGGCCTGCTCTTAACACCATACTTAGTTCCCACAGGCATAAGTGCAGCCCATCCCCTAGCACTGCCAACAAAAGAAATAAAGGTTGTAATGGGGAAAAAAAGCCACTTGGTAAGCAACTATCCTAATGTAAGTATAAAACTCCCACTCCAAAAAATCCTCTGTATATTCTAAATAGGATTCTACAGTCACCATATGAAACTTCATAAATATAATCCTATTTATAAGGCTGCAAGGTAGATAGAAGCCCTTTGTCAGAACTTACTCTAAGAGTGGCCATCTCTATTCTTTTTGAAACAAAAGAAAATCCTGCATAAAACCCTCTGTAATTTGTTGAAAGTAGGATCTCAGCATTATGCATTGGGAACAAAATCATTTTAGTTGATTAAATGTAGCTGAACAGATCATTTGCTTTTACTAGCGACAATAAACAAATGTTATAATTCTCATAATATATATAATACAAGAGGACAATTTTTCTAGACATGAGGCCCTTTATCATAAAAACTCCTTATATACCATGATAGTTAAAATAAAAATAATAAAAGCGTTGTTACTAGAAAAGAGATAGTTCTCTCGTGGTATTTGCAGCTTTATGTTGGAAGGGATTTTATAACAAGAGTAAAAGATAAATACATTCACTATTCAAGTGAAGCAATGAAAGGAACTAGTGATAAAGTGGCAGTCTTGATTTAAATAATGCATAGGCTTTGTTGGTAAAATTGCTAGCTCATTTCAATTTCATACACAGATATCTATTCATAAAAAGCCAGACAATCAGATATATATTAGGATTCTAAGAGCAAACAGCGACACCACGTTTGGTTTCACTATTATATTCTCACTAGAGAAGAACACAATATTCTAATATACTTCTCAACAAGATCTTTTTGAGCTCTGATTTTCTGCTATTGGACTCTGTAGCCCTTTTTAACTGCAAACCACAGCTAGGCTGTGTGCCAGACCTTCTTGATCAACAACACTTAGTAGTGCTCTATCTTCAGCAGAAATGCCTTGAATACTCATTTTAGCTAATATAATTAAAGATGCTTTCTTACTGTAGAAGACAAAGAATCCAGAGTAAAGCTTCCTGCAAATACGTGAAACTTCTCTCCCTCACTTTCATACCTCCACTCACGCTCCATAAGTTTTCACTCATGCACATTGTTTTCTTATTAGCATTAGCATTACATTAAACATCCAGTGCTAAACCAAAATCTTTTTTCTCAAGCAGTTGTTAGCATTTTGGTAACATGTTTCCCAAAGGATGCTCATTAAGTCTGACAGCAAGACAAAAAAGTGGGCCAAAGACAGATAAGATGCTCTGTTCTTAGTCCTGTCTTAAGCTGAAGAAACTTTATTGAATTTAATACTACAATACAGCAGCAAAAAATATGGAACATACTGAGAATTAGACCTGGTAGTTTTCATTTAAAAGCACAAAAAAAAACCAGAAGTAAGACTCCGCATTTCCTTTTAATATTCATCCAAGGACAAAAAGCTCTGTCTTGCAAAATATCACATTGGTTTTGAGGTCTACCTTTATCGCATTATGCAAGAACTTTTTTCTAAGCTCTGCAGCAATGGTGATAATTTAATTCTGCACACTTTCTGGAGGGGGTATTTTCTGAAGGAAAAACTTGCGACTAAGCTTAGCATGCAGAGAATGAGCTCTGTGCCTCAAGAAACTACTACCACCAGTGAGGGATATGTTTGAAATATTTATGAGAAAACCTAAGCCAGAGGTGTTTCTCTTACATGTTATTAGTTTAAGCTGAAAACCTTTTCCATATTTATTGAAGAAGCAGCCAACACTTTCCCATTTTTTATTCTTCAAGCACGGTCTCTTTAAAAGGAGAAGTGGAAGGTGGCAAGTTCAGGAGGTCACTTCATCCACTGCATAATTGGGTTGTGCAGAATACCAGTCTGAACAGCTGGCCTCCCCCTGACAGCAAACAAAGCTGAAACAGCATACTACCAAAAGGGTTTTAGATTCTCTTATTTTTTTTCCCCACACGCCACAGAAATCATAAACTTGAACAGAATTAATACTGTCCCACCATAGTTCAAGAGCATTTTCCATTATAGGTATACTACAATCTAACAATGTATTTTAGGTATTTCTCACCATTATGGACCGCCTTCACTTAATCACTTCTTTATTTATTATAAATGCACTAGCATAACCTTAACCTTTAACTTGCAGCTGCTAATCAAAAAGGGCTAATGTAGATTTCCATCACCTGTTTCTGTTCATACATTCTCTATGAAGCAAAGCCTAGCTTATTTGAACTGTCATAATCCTTTTTTTTTTTTTTTTATGTTTTATAAAAATGACCATTTCATCCCATAGACCTTGATCCTACAATTTAGTGTGTGTCAGTTCCAAGAACCAACGTACCCCATTAATGTCAGTAGGACTCTGTGGTTTCACGAGCCCACACAAAGCACCCTGATTCCAGGATCAGGCCTGATGAATGGAAGCTATTTTTCACAGGTAGCAGCCTGGCTCCATTTTTGCATTTGACTGCATTCGAACATTTTGACTCATCGGCCAATTGTTTCTGCTTCCTCAATGAAATGACCAAAAATAGCCACACAAATGATTTCTGCATCAGCACTCACATGAACCTGCAAGGAGGCTTGAGAGATTCTTGCATGCCACTGTTACTTCAGGGACTATATTCACCTGAATGAATTTATATTCATTTGTGGAAGCGAATATAAAACAATGGTGAATATCACTGAACACAATTCAGAACTTAACTGATTGAATATTTGTGAATACTAAAGAAAAAGTACTTTTTACTACCCCTTCTGCATGAAAATGCAGTACTCTCAGAGATCTTCTGTCATAATAGTGAATTAAATTCTCTCTAGGGTACACATTAAAAAGAAATACACTCATTTTTTCTCTGCTTCATCTCCAATACGTTCATACTTTTCTAATAAAATAATACATAATAAAGAAAAATGTTTAGCACCTAAATTGTCAGAAATCACGTCAGAATTAATATCTTTTTAATTAAAGGTAACATTCTGCCTGCAGATGTGCTGACAGCAGCTCATATTTTGAAGCAAGCTTTTATCTACAAACTATTGCTCTCTTCCTTTTCTTTCCCTGTCTCCTTTTTTTATTACATACTTGTGCTCTACAAAATTCAAAAGGTTAACAGGCAATGTCCATACAACACACACTCCCCTCACAGTAACGTGGGCAATGCTGTAGAAATCTGAAGCCATGCTGGCCATCTCGTTTCAGGACATAAGCAGCAGTATGAGAATAAAACAGTTACTGACCATGACTAGTGAAATCTCTTCTACAGTTTTCATCCACCCAGACGGAATTAGAAAAGCTTTGAAAATGTTTTGGGAAACTTAGCTCATCATATACGAATAGTTTCTGGAGAAAATCTTCAAAAATTATGAAGATGAGTAGTAGAGTGGGTGTGGTGTTTTCAAAGAAAAGTATTATTTAGTAATGAAAGTAGACAGGCAAAAGTCAGCACAACTGATATTGCTCCAGTCAACACAACGGCAATAAAACACACACTTGCTTCAACATAATATGAATTCAACAGGAGGACTATATCTGTGGCATATTTAAATACTGCAATTTGGTTGACAAAGCAGGGACATTTCTATTAAAATACAGCATTATGGAAGTAATAAAGCTATTCTGAAGCATACAGTGCTTGGAATACAGCATATTTTCTTTTGATGTCAACACTCATTCAGTTCATACTAATGCAATTGACAGAAGTTCATTTCCAGCTTCAAATACGTAACTATAGGACTTTAAAACTCGAAACTTCAGTCAAACAAGTTGAATTTTTCATTTGTCTTTCCCCACAAAGGCATCTTCTGAACTACCATTGTTCTGTGTGATGGCATATTTTACGGTATTTAAATTATTTTATTTACTATATCATTATAACATTATACAGTAAGTTATGTGTTTAAAGTGTCTACCTACCTCACTTGTGGGTACAGAGACTATCTGTAGTCTCAGAGCATCACAGCTTCTGAGTTCAAATTTAATCACAGATAACTTCCATTCTACTGCTTCTTCTGATGGTGGAGGTAGTGCAACTAAGAACACATCATGCTATTAATCAATAGTTTTAGTCACACGAATCAAAACTACATGATTTTTTTCTACTTTAAATCAGAGCTCTTGGCTGAAAAAGCCCTCTCCACAACTGCGACAGGAAGTTCCATAAACCTGCTCCAGATATCCTGAACAACAAGGCTGCACTTTGTACATAAATACATATTATCTCATTTCCAAGAGAAATATCACAGTTCTTCAGAAATTACTGGTAATTCATGAACTACACAGACGCAACTTTTTCTTGTGTTTGAACACTAATTTAATTTCTTCCTTTTTAAACTCACACTTTTGTTGATTTTCCTAAGTTAAGCGTTTAGATTTCTGTTTTTCATTTGAACATTTTTATCAGAAACACAATCAAAATTAATATCAGCAAAAATTGCATTAGATAATGCATAAATATTTTACCACAAATATAGGTGATACAACTTCTATCACTCTCTGTTGTGAGAAGATATTTTCTTAATTAAAATTTCTTTGCATATTTTTAATCTCACGCTATCCTACTGATCATAGAGAGACTCATATGTATGTCACATATGTATGCACAATATATATTCTAGACAGTCCTAAGCCAACTAAAATTAAAAAAAAAAAAAGTGTTTATTCTAATCACCATAATGTTGCACAGTGTGGAATGAGGATTTGTGTGTTATCTTTAGAAGGTGTCATTCTTGCCCAGAAAACAAAACATACCAGATAAAAATGAAAACCCATATACCCATGGCCTGCCGAACACTCTAGTGTCATTCACTTCCCATATAAAGACACTGATCACACAAGAGAGGCACTGTGGAGCTTGAACAGAAGGCCATCTGGTAATGTATCTCCCAATTAACCTTCAAGGAGCTACCCAGTCTGAACAGAACCCTACATCGATAAGTATCTATCTACAGGGCATTTTCCTGGAACATAAAATCCAGATATTAAATTCCCCCAAAAATACCTGACCTTATTTTGCTTGAACAAGTGCTGGCAACAGTGCTGATTTTGAGGCAAGCCAACCATAATGAATGTTCATCGTCTGCATTCTGTGTGATGCCTGGCACTGAAGAAAAGGTTGTGAACGGATCAGTTTGTACCAGTGGGGAATACTACAGAAAGTCAGTCAGCTGAAACCAAATAATAAATTTTCACAATAACAATCCTGTACGTGCAAGTAATACTCTAGCCATAAACATTAACTGCTTGTAACTGGCTAGCATAACCAAAATATGGTTAGGTCACAGCAACCCACACCATCTTCTCCTTTGAAAACAAGACATCCTCCAAGATGAATGCCCAAATAATGCAGAGTGCTAAAACTCTAAAATTTCAGTAAATAATGCTTTTAATCACACTTCTAACAAGTCTTAGATGCTCAGATCTTACTTTCAAGCCTTATTGCTTTGATGTTTTTAATATAATAAATTACTGTTGTCAACGCATTAGCAATGAAATAGCCCCATCCAAAAACCAAGCAAGTGGCTCCATTAATTGCTAGCTTTATGCCCTGTGTTTAGGAACACTAAGCCTTCTGTTTCCTTGCTTACAAGCTCAGCATATGGCCATTTACCCTATGAAACCTAGCAAAAGGAAACAGATGTTGCAATTGCTTGTAACTGTGGGCATGACTGGCCAGACTGCTACAGCCAAAGAACACACCACAGCTAAGTTCTTCCTCTGCCTTCCCCCAGAACAAGGACAGTAATTTGGATCTCCCATCTATACAGCTGCTGATTTTTATAAAGCAGGTAGAAAAGTAATTATCTCTGATACCTTCCCCCACTTCCAAACTGGCCAATAGATTGAGTAAAGAGAAAGCCAACGTGAAGATAGTCATTTAGTATGCCTCATTTCCTTCACTGCCAAGAAAAACAGAAGATAAATAATGGAATATGTATCAAGATACCTGAGCCTAATCTTGCAAACTTACAATTGGCATCTTTTCATTTAAATGGAACTGCTTACATGAAGAAAGTGACAATTCTAAATTACCTTTGAAAGGAGTGGAGGTTTATTGTCCAGCATTTTAGAATCTAGTGCAATTGCAGAAATTACATTGGCTTGAATTCTTCAAGTCTGTATCTCATGAACTATATCACGAGCAGCACAAATATTAACATTCAGAAAGGATGCAAATTCCCAGAATTCTTTTTCCTGCCACCCCAAAAAATAATGTTTGTATGAATTACTTCTAATGCAACATTTTTGTATCCCAGTGAAAACATGACTCTAGAGTGACCATTCCCCTGTAAAGTTCCATTCTCAAATAGTTGCTATGTATCTACCCTACTTTTACACAACATGACTGACTGCCAATAATAATGAAATTACCGTATGATATAGAAACATTTTGATGGCCAGAAATCTATTTTACTGAAGATGGATGCTTTTCATATTAAATGTAACCAAGGAAACAAACTCTAAGGGTCTAATATCTTCAACTGTTCAATATCTTCATCAACGACC
>NW_008633126.1:2722-3051 GCF_000691845.1 Merops nubicus | reverse complement strand
TAACCTAGAAAACCATGTTCCCCATAAACCTTTTGTTCAGTGGGATGTGGGGGATTTTGTATTATTGAACTGCAAAATCAGAGTATGCTGTAGAACCCCTCTCAAAAATCTAAACCTCTGACCATGACAAAGGTGTGTACCAAGCTGTACCCATGGTAGCAGCTTGAGTCTCTCAGTAGATTGGTGTTGGGCATTACACTACTGGAAAAAGGTGTTGAGAGCTGTACTTTTAATCACTCAGTTCCACAGGACACCCTTGGGTCATGGTGGCTTCCAACATGGGGCTCTGTAGGCGTTCACATTAAATCCTAGGAATTTACAAATTACTT
>NW_008633126.1:0-2692 GCF_000691845.1 Merops nubicus | reverse complement strand
GCAAACTACTACTACCTTATATTTCCCAGATTTTCTGGAGGGGACAAATTCCAAGGTGAAGTGCAATTGGGAAATGTGCTTTGAGAGGGTAACCGAGTGATACTACTGATGAAGCTTTTCTCTTGGCTCCTGGGTCATGGGGGCAGAAATAAAACACTTCTTGTGATTCTGTAACAACAAACCAGGTCCTTACGGTTACTTAAGATTTAAAAAAAAACCCTAGACATGCTGCCTTACAGCAGCTCTGTGTCCATTTGGATCATTTCTCTTAGTTTCTGTATTTGTAGTTAGTTAACTAGAACCATTCAGCAGATGGGAAGTGTTTGGGTTGGGTGGGTTGGTTGGTTTTCACTGGAGGGAAAAAGACCTTGGAATGCCTCTAGGGTTTCTTTCAGGAGCAGATTACTTGTAAAATATCACTTAGTTCAACGTAAAATTTTGATATAATTTAATCTGTATGCTTTGATTGTTTAGGTCTTTTATGCTACCAGGTAAATGATAATAAGTGGAGAATTTCTGGAGGAGTAGGAAGAATGAGGGGAAAAAAAAATCAAAACAACATTGTGTGAAATTCTTCTTCAGAAAAGACCTAGACCTGCTGTGTTTTGTTAGAGCTCTCCTGTCACCCTGAGTTGAGAGACAAAGGCTTGTACAGCTAAATGTCCCTGACAGTGCAAGGCCTTTGGGAAGTTGCCTGCAGAGTGGAACGAGGGAGAAAATGGAGCCTTTGGGGAAAGCTATCAGCTTTCCCAGGCACACAGATAGGCAGCAAGCATCAAATGGGGCTTTGGGTGTGGGCAGAATTAGGTAGCCATCCAGAATGCTCTCCTGGGGGAAGTCAGGAATGCTCTTGAATGCAGAACTGCTGCTGTCAGTCTGTCTGCTCAGGGCGGTTTAATGTCTGTAGGGAGTGAAGTGCTGGCCCTGTAAGTGTGCAGGGGCATTTGGTACAAGAGCATGTTCAGAATGGTGTCTGGGTGACTTGATGATACCAACTTGTGAGCAGTGTGGTAGGGGGACAGCTGTTGTGTAAATGCTGGTGTAGGGGCAGGCGTGCAGTCTGCCTAGTGAAACACCAAAGTCATGCAGGTGGCTGCTGACAGTGCCGGAACCCGCTTCAGATGTAGGGTGAGGTTATGTGGCTGTGTCTTGCCTGAAGATGTGAGCACAGAGGGATGCAGACCTCACTTTAGGTATCGTGGGCCAACGCTGAGTATGCAGAGAGGAGGATCGGGAGGGCAGAAAGAAACTCCTGTGGAGGGAATTAGTGGAGATGGGAGGAAAGTGACCCGTAAGGCTGCCCGGCCTGTTGGTCCACTCTCTGGCTGTTGCTGGTTCAGGAATGGCTTGCATAATTATACCATTTTAAGTATGTAATGTAAAGAATATGAAGATGAAATGAAGAGGCTGTAATTGTTTAGCTTTCAAAATATGAACATCTGAAAGCATCAGGCTTCTGACTCATCTAGAGATAATGCAGTCATCCAAACAAGTGTGTGGGAAGCCTACAGATTTTGGTGGTTTCCAGTTGATCTTCAGCTCAAAGACAGAAGCAGAATTTTAGAGGTGTTGTGTGCTTTTTTTTTTTTTTTTTTCGTGTAGTGTGACTTCTCAAATTTACTCGTACTGTGGTGTTGGGGTATCTGTCTGCTTCCTAGTTCCCTCATATAGTATATATATTGAAATTGTGATTGAAACACTCATCTCAATGCAAGTGAAAAGTACACGTAACTGTCAGAGGAGGCTTTCAGTTTCGGTAGCCACTGAAGAAATAAACAGGGCTTTCAGGTAAACGAAGATTGTCTATTCTAATGATGAGTAAAATTATCTATTTAAGGCCTGAATCTGGATCTCCATCCCAGCTGGTCTGTGGTGTTTGTGTGGAACTGTCTGAATGCTCTTTTCTAGTTCTTTAGAAAATGATGCATTAAATTAAGAAACTTCAGGGTAGTGATAAGGAGTTCTTTGCATTTTGTTGTCAGCCCAGATCTTAAGGAGAGCCCCAAAGCTAGAATAGCCTTTTTTTTTTTGTTTCAGCAGAGATGGAAAACAGAATGCCAGCATTGTTCTCACAGCTCTTCTCTTGCAGACTTGTGAGATGAGGAGAAACCTTTGTGTTACCTTCTCTGTTAGTAATGTAAACTTTCTGATTCTGGTTTTGTTTAAATGAACATTTAATGGTCAGGGCTGAGGCTGGCAATGCAGGATGCTGATGTATGATGTAAAATGAAAAAATGAAGGTGTTTTTTGAAGGGTGAGGTAGAAGGCTGGATGACTGTTCTTAAGCCTCTGCTGAGATGAATAAATATGGCTGAGCAGTTCATAAGGACTAAAGCTACCAGCAGAAAGATTTCTTGTGGTGTTCACGAGCCTCTTGCTTTTGTTACAGGCAGAGCAAGGCTCCTACTGTTTTCGTTCACGCTGTTTTGTAAAGGAGAGGTGTGTTACAAAGATGTCTCTGTTAGTCTTCCAGACAGTCAGGCCTTGTTTACAGAAAAAAAAAAAAGGGAGACATATCTAGGCGGCCTGTAAACGCGTTTTAAGCACTGCTTGAAAAGCAGCCCGCTTCCCGGCTCTCTGGAGACTGCTTTAGCTGCCCTCAGGGACGCGCCGCTGAGGGCGGCTGCTTTGGTGCGCCCTTCCCTCCCCGGGGCGCGGCCCGTGCCGGGGGTGCCGCTCTCTGCGGGGGTGC
>NW_008633125.1:778-12306 GCF_000691845.1 Merops nubicus | reverse complement strand
TGGGGGTTCAACCCCAGCACTTCACCCCTCCTTTCTCATGGCTTTTTTTCTAGTCAGTCTTCTGGCAGCTGCTTTTTGGGGCTGTTGCTGGTGCCTCTCCCAGACTCCCAAAGCTCCACAGGATCCTTATGGGGATTTTGGTTGGGTTTTTAATTGCCTTGCCTTTGCCAATGTTTGCTGCAATTAATCACCAGGATTTTGCTGCTGTGGTGCACCCTGTTGTCGTTTGAAGTGCTTAGTGTTGCTCCTCTCCCCTGGGAGCTACTTCAGGGAGGCTTGAAATGTCTTTTGCTGATCTCTGGCTTGAGCATCTTTGCTTCCTTTGTCTCCCTGAGTCAAACGATGCTCCCTGCTAGATGTATCCCCATCAACATGCAAAGAAACCCCAGTAGAAAGGACACCAAAGGATAAATCTCTAACTAAATTTGGTGGTGAGCCAGCTTGTGCTCTGGGGATTGCTTTCTGTTCTGAGGCATTGCAAGCTCATGGTTCTGGACTGTTAATATTAATGGTTACATCTTTATCTGCTTCCCCCATTGACTTTCCTGCTGCATTTCAGCACTGGAAATGAAACTTAATTTGGGGAACAATAGAGAATAAAAGAGGCTAAAAGATATCATAGCTTCCATGGTTTGTATCATGTTTTATAGTCCCCTATTTATTACTCCTCTTAAAGATCTTCTAGTTCAAACCTCCTTCCCATGGACACCTCCCACTAGACCAGGTTGCTCAAAGCCTCATCCCTGGGATGGTCCAAAGACCATCCTGGGCTTAAATACTTCCAGAGATGGGGCATCTACATCTTCCCTGGGCAAGCTGGGCCAGGGTCTCACCACTCTGCCCACATCCCTGAGGAACTCTCAGCTCCAGAGATGACCCAGCAGATAACCCCCTTGCCATGGTCCACCTTGTTTTTTCATCCTATTGTTGCTTGGGCAGGTTGGAAACAGAGTCAAGACCCTTTTATTAAGCCAGCTCCTCACCAAGTTGTCTGAAAACATTCACATTGCAGCAATCCACAGCCAGAACCCCATAAAATATTCAAGGCAGAGTTACTAGTTAATTAAATGCCTGAATTTTTCTTTTTTTTTAATTTTTTTTTTTCACAAGGCAGCAATAAATAGATTCCTTTCTCTGAAAATGAAATATCAAAGTAATAATGTCATTGAAAATAAATGTTGTCACTGGTAATGAGCTCCTAGAGCAAGATGAGTCTCGAGTCGTTCATGGAAAATAAACACAGAGAGGAGGCAGGGAAAATGGGTTACTAAAATTTGGCACTAAACTTCTTTTGGTTCCACACTCCAGTCCAGGAATCTTTATTTCCAATTTACCACATGAATAAGGAAAGAAAATACAGAAGGGAAAATGGGAAAAGAGCAAAAAAAGAGGCACCAAGAGGCACAATAAAGAGACGTGCTCTGAAATGTCACTGGAGAGAACAACGTGGACACCCACAGAGGTTTTCCCAGGAGAAGACTTTATTCCAAGAAGCTCAGGAGAATCTGCACTGGGACAAATAACCAGTGATGCCCAAGCATCTATTTTCTTTCACAAGAGGCCACCATTATCTCCTAGACCCATGTGAACTCCTAGAACTGAGGTTGTCCCCTCTCTATGTGAGGAAACAAAGCAAAGAGGAGATGAAGCTGCTCCGCTGTCACACTGCACAACCCTTTGAAGTCAACCAAACCTTAAGGGCTTATGGTTTGTCTATTTTATCCACAACTGAAGATATTCCACAACTTCTTCAGCTTGCTGTCACCTCAGGAAAGAGGCAGCCCAAGCTGGTGTGAGGTATTGACTCTGCTGATCTTTTCAATCCTCAGGTAGCATCTCCACCATCTATTGGACACCAAAGAAGCCTGTGAAAGATGAATTGTGATGGATGCTTCTTACAAATGCTTTCAAAATCGGTGGATTTGTATTTAGAGCTGACCAGAAAATGCTCCTGTAACTTGTGCTAATCACCAATTTGAGGTGGAAACAAAATCTTTTAAATCTAAGTCCCTTCAGAGAGCTGATGTGCAACCTCACCCTGTTCCAACATCGAAGGAAATGAGAGTTCCAAAGCAGCAGGAAGAGAAAAATCAACTCCATGGGAAAGGCATGCACAATTAATTTATTTAACCATAAATATTTTGGATGAACTTTTACCCTTCTCTTTCTTGATGATTTGTTTTCTTGGTTTTTTTCCCTTTTGCAACAACAGAGGAAAAAATAACCCACTAAAAAATGAGGATGAGAAGCTCCAGCACCTATGAACCTAAGACCTAGCCTAAAGATTCATCTTGCCCAGTGCTAGATAGAATAGTTCTGAGAAAACTAATAGTTCTGAGAATAGTTCAGAGTCCAGCTCCATCACTCACCCTGCTGGTGCCCAGGGAGTGATCCCAGGTCTCCAGATGACCCCTGCCTGCTCCTCCCCCTTCCCAGCTCCTAAGTCCAAATTGTTTTCAAGTCCCATCTTGCAGCTCCCCAGGATCTCTCCCTGCAATTCGTGTTTCAAAATCCCTTCCCAGCTGCTCCAGGATCCTGCCTTGCAGCTCATCTTGCAAAACCCTAAGTCCCAAGTGGTTCTAAAGCCCTGAAATCCTGAAGTCCATGCTGCTTCCAGGTCCTGAAATCTTAAGTCAAAAGTCTGCTCCAGAGCTCCTGAGACTAAGTCCAAACTGCTCCAGAGCTCCCAAGACAGAGTCCCAAAAGCTTCAGAGGTCTGAAAGTTTCTAAGTCCCAAAGGCTTCTGAAAATTTCAGAGTCCCAGAAGCTTCAGAAAATTTCCAAGTCCCAAAAACTTCAGAAAATTTCAGAGTCCCAAAAGCTTCAGAGGTCTGAAAATTTCTAAGTCACAAAGGCTTCAGGGCTCCGAAATTTTCTAAGTCCAAAAGGCTTCAAAAAATTTCCTGGTCCCAAAAGCTTCAGAGGTCCAAAAATTTCTAAGTCCCAAAGGCTTCTGAAAATTTCTAAGTCCCAAAAGCTTCACAGGTCTGAAAATTTCTAAATCTCAAAGGCTGCAGAAAATTTCTAAGTCACAGAAGCTTCAGAAAATTTCTAAGTACCAAAAGTTTCGGAGGTCCAAAAGTTTCCAAGTCTCAAAGGCTTCAGAAAATTTCTAAGTCCCAGAAGCTTCAGCTCTGAAAATGTCCAAGTCCACATCCTGTTTGGGTGCCAGTTGTAGGAAAGGAGTCTGGGAGAAAAGCTGCACACTCCAAGGGGTCTGCAGCCAAACCCCTTTATTGCAAAGTATTCCAGCCTTTTATAGCAGAATTCACTAACCCTAAATATTTTGGTGTTGGAAGTTACTTTATGGACTTTCTCAGGCCTGTGCTGATTGTCCATGCTCAGCAAAACATATCACCCTGCTCTGCAAGTCACCAGTCCACACACTGGAGTTGAGTTCACTAGAAGCTCTTCTGGATTTGGGTCATCTGCATGTGCCAGGAATACTCTGGTGTCTTCCAAAGGTGTGATTGTATCTCTCTACCCTTGGGAAAACAGGACACTGATATCAGGTTGGGCATGATGATGATGTTCATGGTGGTGGTGGATCACGTGGAGGTTCTGGGAAACACCCACACAAGACCAGGTTGCTCCAAGCCCCATCCAACCTGCCCTTCAATGCTTTCAGGGATGGGGCATCCTTCACTTCTCTGGGCGACCTGTATCTCACAAACAACTTACATGACCTTCAATGTTCACAAAGCAGCTCCAAAGAGAGCAAGGGACTGTTTTCTTCAAGAGTCATCTTCCAGCTTTTGATGAAAGAAGAGACCCAAGAACCAGGTGGAACCTCATGAACCTCATCATACATTCTAAACATCCTCATCTCTTCTGGTTTTCCTTCCAAAGGCTGTGACCTTCCCCTCAAGACCTTCCTCTCAAGACCTGGGACCTCCTGAAGTCCTGAATCCAAGTTACAACAGGAGGGATCAAAGGGTGTCAGAATTGCCCATGGAGCAGACAAACTGGAGCTGCTGCCAGGGAGGAAATATTCGAGTCATTTGTGCTTTGATTAATTAATTAGCACATTATGTTAAGGGGAAAAAAAAGAAAAAATCAACTTTTTGGCATGGTTTTGCTGCCCTTTAGCTCTTTCTTTATTTGGAAATTGTGTTCAGAAGAATGACAAGTGGTAAATAATGAGTCAGTGAGTGGAGTTGAGAAGATAGACTTGGGTGCTTCAGCAAGGACAGGGTGATGGCCCATCTTCTCTAGACTGGCCTTTCCAAAGAAAGGTTGGAGCAGATGATCCTTGAGGTCCCTTCCAGCCTGGGATTCTATGATTTGAACCAAGTAGAAATGGTTCTTGCATGGGTGGCATCACCATGTAACTGCTTTAGAAAGAATAATGAAAATAATAACATCTGGATAAAGTTATTATCAGATTATTATCATCATCTGGATGACCATGGCAACAGCATATTTGGAAAATACCAATTCTCCTCTGGGTCTTCATTCTCTTTGTACCCATTTCACCTTCCAGCCTTGGGATACTTCCAGACTTTCTTTCTCTTCAAACCAGAACTTCAGCCACTTTTCTTTGACCTTCACAAAAGCTAAACTTCTTTTTTTGCTGTTGTTTTTGGACACACTGTGTGTCTTTGAGCTGCAACAGAGCCAAAGAAAAGCAGAAAGTGTTGGTGGTGCTCCTCTTCTTGCTGCCTCAGCTTCTTTCTCTTGGCTAATTAAAAGAATTCCTTCTCTGGTGCTTGAGGGCCAGGTTGTCACTCACCTCAGCTTTGATCAGAGGCAGTAAGTTCTGCAATATATTTAATTTTTCATGCTTTAGAAGCCTGTTCACATCAAAGTTAAACACATCAACAGGCTGTTGGTTGGATCAAGGTCTACGTTTATCTTGTCTCCCTCTGTTTGCACATTTCCACCACTGCTTTGGGAAGGATTCGTGAGAGGATTTTGAACTAGTGTCTCTCCTAACCAAACAAAACTGAGCCTTGCTTCCACAGGAGAAGGAGCAGGACTTGCCCTCCAAGATCTGAAATAGGGATTTCAGGTTTGGATCAGTTTTATTTCCTCATTGAACAGTGTGCTCAAGGCATTAGTCATCTAGAGTGGGAATCCATCAGGACATCTGTCGGGAAGGGGTCCAGAGAAAAAGAGTGCTTCAGAGCTCCCAAAATTCTAAGCCCAAAAGTGCTTCAGAGCTCAAAAAATTCTGAGCCCAAAAGTGCTTCAGAGCTCCCAAAATTCTGAGTCCAAAACTGCTTCAGAGATCCCACAATTCTGAGCCCAAAAGTGCTTCAGAGCTCCCAAAATTCTAAGCCCAAAAGTGCTTCAGAGCTCAAAAAATTCTGAGCCCAAAAGTGCTTCAGAGCTCCCAAAATTCTGAGTCTAAAAGTGCTTCTGAGCTCCCAAAATTCTGAGTCTAAAAGTGCTTCAGAGCTCCCAAAATACTGATTCCAAAACTGCTTCAGAGCTCCCAAAATACTGAGTCCAAAAGTGCTTCAGAGCTCCCAAAATTCTGAGTCCAAAAGTGCTTCAGAGCTCCCAAAATACGGAGTCCAAAAGTGCTTCAGAGCTCCCAAAATACTGAGTCCAAAAGTGCTTCAGATATCCCAGAATTCTAAGTCCAAAACTGCTTCAGAGATCCCAAAATACTGAGTCCAAAAGTGCTTCAGATCTCCCAAAATTCTAAGTTCAAAACTGCTTCAGAGCTCCCAAAATTCTAAGCCCAAAACTACTTCAGAGCTCCCAAAATTCTAAGCCCAAAAGTGCTTCAGAACTCCCAAAATAATGAGCCCAAAAGTGCTTCAGAGCTCCCAAAATACTGAGTCCAAAAGTGCTTCAGATCTCCCAAAATTCTAAGTTCAAAACTGCTTCAGATCTCCCAAAATTCTAAGTTCAAAACTGCTTCAGAGCTCCCAAAATTCTGAGTCCAAAACTGCTTCAGATATACCAAAATTCTAAGTCCAAAAGTGCTTCAGAGCTCCCAGAATTCTGAGTCCAAAATCCTTTTTGGGGGCCATTATTCAGGAAGGGGTCTGGAGAAAAGCTGCTCCACAGGTCACGATTCCACAGAGATCTCCCTCTTAGGCAAGCTGCTCAGCTCACTTTAACTCTGCTGTCTCCTTCTGGAGTCCCTTGAGGCTAAAGTTTCTCCTTCCTTTGCTTCCACCCAACCCAGGTCATGATTTTTGGGGCCTTTCAACCCACGAGTGCTTTTTTTCCTCCCTTTTTTTCCCCATTTTTACATCGTGCATTTCCCACCTGCAGAGCAATCAAACATGCAGCTCCTCATCTTAGGGAGCATTTCAATTTGTTGTTAAGAGCTCAAAGCTGGTTCTTAACATTTAAAGCAAGGATATTGGAGATATTCCAGCTGTGGACCTCAGGGAGGACCTCAGCAAGGAGCTGCAGCCAGCTCCTGCCCATGTCCTTCTCAGCTTTCTGCCGTCTTCATCCCTCTCTCTTCCCAAAAGCCCAAAGTTTCCCACTGAAGAAAACCACATTTGGCTCCTTTTTCTCTTGAAAGTGCCTCAAAAGCTGCAATCCAACCCCCTTTATGCTGCATGGCCATGGAGCAGATGCCCTGAGAAGAGATCTGGAAGGTCACAGATGGCTCCAGTGGTGCAAGGTGGAGTCCTTGAGCATTGCTGGACAACCTGCTTCATGCTCATCCCTCCACGAACCCTCCCACCCTCTCCAGGGAGAGCACCAGCGAGGGAATAGATGGAAAAATGGGGGATGTCTTCTCCATGACCCAACCCACGTGTCTGCAAGGCAAATAAAACCCCCAAAATCAGGTTGATACTGGAGGAGAGATGCTGTGTGAGCAAAAGAGGAGGAGGAGGAGGATGTGGGATAAGAAGAAGATCACTGAGGACTCAGCTATAGCTTTGCAAGAGAAGGTAAAAGAGACATTTAGTGCCCTAGAAGCAGAGCTGAGAATTAAATCCCTTCTTTTTTTTGTTACAATTCAGCCATGGAAAGTGCTGAAAAATATTTGGGGTTTGGATCAGCAATTTGAGTAGATCTCACCAGAATAAAAGAACAAAAGAAGAGGAGATAATCCATGATTCCATGAAATAAATCCATTCATCTGCATCAAATGTAAAATAAGGGCTGGAAAACCATCTTTGTTGTTTGAGGCAGGCCTAAAATACCAAGAGAAGGGAAAGACTCAATCCATGTACCTGCAGAGGTTGGAGTTGTCCCCGTGGCTCCTATGGAGGAGAACTTTTTGGAGCCCCTCAGCTTCTCCTTGACATCCCTGGAGTCCTCGTGTCACTGCATGAGGAGCTGCATGGACCATGAGGTGCCCCTGGCCATCCACAGGAGGGTGACCTGTCAACTTCCCTGCACACCAACCCAGCCCAACGAGGGCAGGGAAGAGGAATCAACAGCAAAATTAAGAAATGTTCTTCACTCTTTCTGGACCATCCTCTTCAGGCACCTTTGTGGCTGGAGAACAAAGCCCTGGGTCCTGCCCAGCAGCCAGCCCAGCCCTGCAGCAGCTCTTGTGCCACAAGTGCTTCTTCTCTCCTGCTGACCAGGTTCTCATGCCCTGGTTCTGCTGCACCACCTTAGAAGACCTCAAAGGAGAAGAGGTCTTGTTGGGAACCTGCTTCCTTGTGATGCTCATTCCTTCTGCCCTTAACTCCTGCTGCTCCCACCATAGATGCTCTTCTAGGAGAGGCTGAGTGGAGCTTCTCTGAGTGGAGCAGCTCCTGTGAGGGCAGCCAGGGAAGTCCAACCCCTCCTGGTCACCAGTGGGTGGGCTATGGAGAGGGGCTAAGGAGGGGCTGCTGCCTGGATTTAGGCTTCTGTGGGCTTGCCAAAGACTTTGGGGAGATGTTCTTCCCCATAAATCAACTTGCCTTCATGAAAGACGTCTTCAGAGTTGTCTCCTGAGGAGTTTATCACCCAGCCTGTTTTGGGAGAGCATCCTTCCCCCTCAGCAGCACCTCCTCCTCCCCTGAGCAGCAGCTCAGTTGGCACTGGGGGGCTCGAGGGGCACAAAACCCTGGAGAACTTTTCCTCAGGAGACCTGGGAGGTGCGTTGGGACGGAGCCAAGCAGCACTGGAAGCAGGAGGAAGGACCTTACACCACCCAAGGCCCTTCCAGCCCAGAGGAGAAGAACTTTGCACAACCAAAATGTCTCTTTGCACAACCAAAATGTCCCTTTGCACAACCAAAATGTCTCTTTGCACAACCAAAATGTCTCTTTGCACGAGGACTACGTAGGATATTGAGAAATAAACCCAACGTGAGCCTCCTGCAGTAGCTTGAAGGGGACAGCCTGGGCAAGGACTAACCCTGTGGGGTGGGTATTGATCTTTGTTGGGGCATTTCACCCTGTCCACCCATGGGAAGGCAGCAGGTCCTTCTCTTCTGCCTCCCATCCCTTCGAATTTCCACCAAACAGCAGCTTTTTTATTACCAGGAAACTTCCTGACCCTGTTATTTTCCACTCAGCTTCTCAGAGAAGAGCAGGGCTGCTCAAATCCTTTCAGATTTGGTCACCACACTCAGGTGCCTCTGAAAAATCCCTTTTTTATTTAACAGTGGGGTGAGTTTTACTCATTTTCTCAGCCTAGCCTGGCTCCCATCTCAGCCTCTTTATTCACCAGTGGAAACCAGCAGCTCCTGCCTGAAGACAAGACACATTTTTAGGAGGCTTATAAATTGTTTGGTCACCCTTGGATTGAGAAAAACCCAGGAAAGCACCAACAATTCCACCCTTATGGCTAAAACCAAGCAGTGAGTTCATCTTCAAACCTCTTCCTGGAGATTTGGGGGCCACCTGAAGCTCAGGTGGCTCAACCTGGAGCCATGCAAAGGCATCTGCTGGCCACCAAAGGAGGGATGTTTTGGTGGATGTTGTATCCAAACCAGCTGCTTTCTGCTGCCCAGGGCTTGCAGGTTGGGCTGAGCTTCAAAATTTGGCTGCTCTCTTGGAAAAAAAAGGAGGAAATAAAGATGCACTTTCACCCCCTCGTGCACTTTTAGCCTTGTTACTCCAGAAAAGCCTCAGCAGCCCCCACCCAGGTGAGAAAAGTGATGCACAAACCACTGCAGGAGTCACTGAGCAGGGCCATGAAGTCAAACTACACGTATCAAATAATCCCTTCAGCCCTCAAAGCTCTATGAAATCCCTCCTTGGCTAGAGAGTCCTTTCTGGAACTGGGAGAGATTTTCTGGCTGCTTTGCTTTCAATGGAGATGTCTTCAGAAGAGATTCCCTAAGGTGGAGATGAGGAGAGGGGAAAAAAAACCTCAGTAAAGACAGAGAATCAAAAAAAAACCCCCAGCAGATAATGCTGCCAAGAGCTGTTATCCACGTGGCTCTGAGTTGCAGTCAATTTTCTTCTTTAATAGGATTATTTTTTTGGTCAGATATTTATATTCTCCTGCATGGAAAAGTTTAGAGAACATCCAGCATTGATAGATTAGTGCCAAGCAGATTTATTCATTTAGCTGCTCAAATACTCATTGTAGCCCTGCTGGGCAGGGGAGATTTTTTACTTCCACTTAATAGTCTTTTTTTTTTTCCTTATCAGATATTCATTTAAATGGTTTCTCTATAAATACAGGACATGTTGAGACACGGAGGCTATAAATATTTCAGGAGATTTATGCTTGCATTAGGCTGGACATTAATGGATTGCAGCTACTCCAGCCAGCTCCAAACCAACCCAATAACTCTGGTTCTTGGTGCTAAAAACCACACGTGCTTTTGGAGAAGCAAAATCCAGCCCCTCCTGTCCAAAGAAGGTCTTGGAACGTGCCCATCACTCAGCTATAGCTGCCCAATTTCCCCTGTGGGCAACGTTGATGTTCCCTGCAGAGATTCCATGCCTTGGGTAGAAGGAACCACTCGAGGAGTCACAGCTCTTCTTGCTCCCTAGGAAAAGCAAAATGGTGTGAAAAAGTCAAGTTTGGGGGCTGAAAGGTGCCCTGGAAAGCTGGCAGAGGGCAGAGCTGTGGGAGATGCCTCCACCTCTTCATCTGAAGGACTGAAGGTGTCTGTGTATTCCACTAGAGCCTATCATAGAATCACAGGCTGGGTTGGGTGGGAATGGACCTTTCAAGGTCATCAAGACCAACACAATGAAACATTTCTTCCTTCTCTCCAGCCTAATTCTCCTTGTAGTTTCAAACCCTCCCCAGAGCAGGGCAGAGGGGCTGGATCCCCTCCCTGCCCAGATATCTCCAGGACCACACAAAGCCCACATGCCCAAGAGATGCCCAGGGGTACCCCAGTGCCAAGCTGGCCACTGACCCCAAGGCTTGAGTAGCCCATGGACACTGAGCTGTGTTTCCAGCTTTATGACTGAATTTAGAGCTCTCACCTCCTCCTCCTCCTGCCCTTGGTGCTTCCACCCTGACTAGAAGCAGCCACTGAGCCTTCAGGGAGCCTTTTCATTACCTTAATTAGCAATACAGCCACTTAACTGTCCCTAAACTCTCAAAGAAAGGAATTTATTTGGCTTTCAAATAAAGAATTTTATTTCCAACCCTCCCCAAACGTTCTTGTGCTGCTGGAACTTTCAGCCTCTCTCATTTATCAGCAAAATTGGGGTCAGAGCTCTTGGTCCTCTCAGGTGGGGACAGCTCAGGCCACAACCCCCTTTCCTTCTCCAATATAAATCTTTGAGAATTGATTTTTTTCCCCCTCCCCAACTCTTCAGAAAGTTTTCAATTAGCTGCATTGAATTGAATGGAATTTTTTGAAGATTTTTTTGTTTTATTTAAAAGAAAACCAACTCAGTTTCATTCCACTCATGTTATTTTTTAATTGGCTGCAGCTAATGCCATCTGAGCTATAAGAATATTTTTCCTGATTGGTTTTAGTGGCTGAGGAAACGGGAGCAGCCAACAGAAACCATCAGAGGAAGGTTGGAATCCTTCCTTCTTCTGAGTGCAAATGAAATAACCTGGGCTAGAGACCTCCCTGGGAAATCCTTTTCTGTTTAACTTCTCCTTCTGGATGCCAGGAGGCTGCTGGTGTTGCCAGGTAGCCCAAGCAGGCTCAGTAGCCCACAGACTTCCACTGGTGTCTGGTTTAGATGGTGACAGATGAGCTAAAGTCATTTCTAGACCAAATAAACCCATTTTCCCAACAGCATCTCGTGGTTATCAAGTTTTGAATAATGAAACTGGGGACGGGGGGAGCAAAAAAAAAGGAAGCTGGAGATGAAATCTGTAATGGGTTAGACAAGAGCCCATTATCTTCATCCCCTTTCATTAGCAGCCCCAGCAAATTGGTTCTCCTGACTCAGGCTTTCTTCTTTTTAATGAAACTTGGTGAGCTGGAAAGGGAAATGTTTGTGTTTACAGCATCTCAGCAAAGGCACCTCGTTTGGTAGATCAACTCGTGGCCTGTTCCTGCAATCTGCCCCTTGGCCCCTCTTCATAGGATTGTGGTTGGAAAAGACCTTGAAGATCATCAAGGCCAGCCCTTGACCAAGCCCACCACTGCCCCATGTCCCTCACCCCACATCTCCACGGCTTGGAAACCCCTCCAGGGGTGGGGACTCCACCACTGCCCTGGGCAGCCTGGCACAGCC
>NW_008633125.1:0-672 GCF_000691845.1 Merops nubicus | reverse complement strand
AGCTCGACCCCAACCTGGCTCCAGGCTCCTGTCAGGAGCTGTGCAGAGCCAGAAGGTCTCCCCTGAGCCTCCTTTGCGCCAGGCTCAGCACCCCCAGCTCCCTCGGCTGCTCCTCCCCACCCATTGTTCTCCCATGGTGACCTCCACATCTATTCTCAAGCTCAGCACTCAGCATCAAGCACCTCAGTTGTGGGAAGGAGAATGGTTTCATGAGGTCTTGGGTGCCCACCTTGGTCTCCCACCACATCCTCTCATGCTCTGTTGAGCTGAGACCTCCTCCTGAGCCAACACTAGAAGATGCCCTCGAGCCACACCAAGGATTGTGCTTCCAGCTCACCCTGCTCCTCCTTGGCTACTAAAATATCCCCAGGGTGCTGGTGGCACATTGGCAGGATAAAGTCACACTGAATTTCACATCTACTCTATTAATTTGGGGTCTTTTTTTTTAATTCACATGATCCAAAGATTATAAATGAAATTGGGTATTGGCCAAATAAAGAGCTGGAGTTTCATTCCTGAGTTGAGGAAGGGTGGAATTGGTTAAACCAGGGAGCTGTGGGGTGATGTCTGGAGCTCAGTGGGGCTCTGGGGGTGGCTCTGAGCCCTGCACGCCCCATGGGAAGCCTGCAGAGCCTGGGACAAGGCATGGAGACAATCTCCAACAGTGGTCTG
>NW_008633124.1:7437-12059 GCF_000691845.1 Merops nubicus | reverse complement strand
CTATTATTTAGTATAATATATAACATTACATATTACTATATTATATATTTAGTACAAAACTATTTATTTGACATGACATAACTTTATTTATGAAGAAAGCAAACTATATTCACCAGATTTGGGGTATCCTGCCAAAATGATGTCATCACTTCTGGCTTCAAGGGACTCCATGGCTCTGAATACTTCAGGACTGCAAAAAGTAGTAGGGTACAGAATCCCCTTGTAAGAAAAAAGCAGCTCGTCACGATGCATTGTGTTAGCAGCAGCCATTGCTTTATCTACCAGATCAACAAATTTCTTCCTGGACTTCTCCATTCTTCTCTTTCTCTCACACAGGTTCTGTCACAGTGTGAAATGCTATGCATGAAAAGAGAGCCACAGGTTACCTTTTAATGGGGGGGTTGGGTTGTTGGGTTGTTTTTTTTCTTTTTTTACTTTGTGAGCAATAATTTATCACTTTTCCTGAAATCGTAAAGATTACCCAACTCCAGTCAAAGACTTGCAGTCATTTGAACCTTTTGAAATCAACAGAAGTTGAACATAAGCAAACAAGAAAAGCAAGAAAATGCAATTGCATTCTAGGTTAAAGGGCTTAACTAACCTCAAAAGATCATGCCAAAAAAAATCTGTAATTACAACACAGAGTTTATAAACAAACTAGACCAAAATAGAATGACGTTAATTGCAGGCTGGGGGTTTAAACATTACTCACAGCAGTTTTGCTCTTTCCAGTACTTTCTCTGCTGGGATTTTTGCTTTGGTTTGGTCTGGGTTTTTTGTTTTATCACTCATTCTCACCAAAATGCGATCTAAAAAGTTGGGATTGGCAGAGAAAATGTTCAGTGTGCTCGTGACTGCGTTGTGGATCATCCTGTGAGGGTGGGCAACTGCTCCCTCCAGCTGGTGACCCGGCGGACACATGGGCACACACGGTCTTTTGCCATTGATCAGACTGCAGTACAGAGTTCTGGCTTTCTGGCAGTTACATGGAAATAACTCATTTATATGTGTTCTTCCCTTAATGAACTCAATCATTATTTAACAACTGATCAGTCATTATGGACTTAATAATAATAAAACCTCAGTTACTATTACTAATATTTGTAATGCACTGCAAGTGATGTGCTTCTGACTGCACTCACCTCAATAGGAAAACTCAGGTTAGGCCCAAGTTTCATACTCATGTCTCTAGCAGGAGGGTGTGTCACAAGGAAGAATAAAATATTTCCTCCCCAAAATCATGCCAAGCATCTAAATACCATTCTCTTATCTCCATCTTTTCAATGCTGCCTGTTGGGCACTCGGAGCAGCAGGACCAGCACCAGCATATTTGTATGCTTTTGCCATTTGATCACCCTGAAGGATTCATGCCTGGTCCCTGAGGCATTCTATAGTGCTTGCAGGATGATCTAGCCCTACATTTTTACATCAATTTTGTTCTAGTTCATGGAAACCCTTTGCTTTTTCCTTTGCCTCCTCTTTTCCTTTTTTAAAACTATGTCAGTATAGAATGACTACTGATGTGCAGGTGTCATTTGAACCAAGTGGACATCCAATGACTTTTTGTCAGTCCATTTGTTGAATGAGATCTGTAACCAAGCTCTGCTGCCACCACCTGCGTCACTTCAATGATGTTAGCTAAAATATTCTGTACCTTATTTTCTTCCTTTACCTTCCTTTGGCATAAAACTGTCATGGGCTGAAGGCAAGTGTAAGCCAAGAAAATGGTTTTAATCGGCATTTTTACCTGCTGGGGGAAAAAAAAAAGCTAATCTCATTAGCTATCTCATGCAATAGCATACTGTTGGAATAGGATTTTCCTGAGAAAAAGACATCTCATTTCCCCATTTCACTCCTACACTCCTACACTTCTGTTCAGGCTTGAGTTAAAACTGAACTAATGCTGCCTAGTGATTTGACTTTTCAGCTAAATCTTTTCTAAGTAACTGCACTTTCTGAACTTAACAGCATATTTTTGCAGACAGTATCTGCTCCTAAACATCAATTGTTATATTGATGTTTAGAGTTACTACAAAGGATTGATATGAAGACCAAGGTCACTGCTAAATCTTGTGTACCACATTGGGGAGTGCATAAAGTAAAGGAGTCAGGACAGGTGACCCTAAACTGACCAACAAGGTATTCCATCCCATATATGTCCTATTCAGTATAAAGCTGAGGGATCACGAGGGTCAAGCTCTCTTCTTCAACGGCTGGCATCCGAGGAGGACTCTGTCCAGTCTGCCTTTGATCCCAATCTGTGTGTTGCTGATTCCAGTTCCAGAATCCAGCTCCTGTATCCAGTGCCTGTTTACCACTAAGTCCAGTCTGCAGCTTTCCCCAGGGCCTGCTCCACAGCATCAGTGGTGATGGTAATGTAAGTGCCATCGGTGGGGCTGGGCTCAATACTGGTTTTGTATATATTTATGTTCCATGTTATGAGGGCTGGAGCAGCTCTCCTATGAGGACAGACTGAGAGAGTTGGGGCTGTTCAGTCTGGAGAAGAGAAGGCTCTGAGGTGACCTTATTGTGGCCTTCCAGTATCTTAGGGGGGCCTACAAGAAAGCTGGGGAGGGACTTTTTAGGCTATCGGGTAGTGACAGGACCAAGGGGAATGGGGAAAAGCTGGAAGTGGGCAGATTCAGGCTGGATGTGAGGAAGAAGTTCTTCCCCATGAGAGTGGTGAGACCCTGGAATGGGTTGCCCAGGGAGGTGGTTGAGGCCCCATCCCTGGGGGTCTTTAAGGCCAGGCTGGATGAGGCTCTGGGCAGCCTGATCTAGTGGGAGGTGTCCCTGCTCATGGCAGAGGGGTTGGAACTGGGGGATCCTTGTGGTCCCTTCCAACCCTGACAGATTCTGATCTGTTTTGGCAGATGACTTTAGAGCCCTAATGGCTCAATGGTTGGACTTGATGATCTTGGAGGTCCCTTCCAACCTAAAAGATTCTATGATTCTATTATTATTTTCATTAAAATGAAAATAATAATTTCATTTTAATGAAAATAATAATCGAATCTTTTTCTAATCTGAAAGTTTTCTTTTCTAATCTGAAAGTCTCTCTCCCTTATTCCCTTTCTCTTCCCTGTTGGGAGGGGAGAGGAGTTAACAAAGAGCATCGGTTTTAGGTCTAGGAGCAGCTCTGACACTAAACTGTGACAACTTCACTCATCACAAAACAGTCTAAAGAAGCTCTGACAGCGAAAATCCAGAAGATTTCCAGTGTATTTTTGCCAGAGAGGGCAGTCAGGCCAACTATTCCTTGGAGGCATGTTTCATCCTTAGGAACAAAAAAAAAAAAAACCCAAAAAAAAAAACCAAACAAACAAACAAAACAAAACACAGTATTAGTAGGGGAAAACTAATGAGAAGACAAAAGTCTTGAGGAGGGATTTTAAAGGGAGTTAAATTTCTTGGAAAAAATACCCAACAAAACAACAAAACAGGATCAAGATTTAGTAATGTGAACCTTTGATACAGCCATCTGCCACAGCACCCGAGCCGGGAGATGAGAGGAGTGTACCTTGCATCATACGTGTTACACAAGAACACCCTCAGATCCTGCCAAATACTGAACCCAGAGACGGACAGAAAACACACATTGATTTAAAGTTTCAAAGAAACAGCTTTTAAAACATGGAGATTAAAAACAGACTAAAGGATCTGGTCAACTCCAGATTAATGGTGTTCATTGTTCAGTCCACCACCATGCCTCTAAAGGTTTCTGACCTCCCATACTTATCAGACCTGGTCCTTACCAACTGTGGAGCTTTACAGAAAAAGGCTGGTGACCTTTTCTGTAGTAGTTACATGCCAGCTGACAGTTGCCTAATGGATTGATCTTATACAGATCTATTTCATGGTAAAGGAAACAACTAAGCAATATCCTCAAAACTTGTGTTCTCAGGTGGTAAATGAGGTGGGCTTCTATTCCTAGGATCTTAACTTCAGTAAGACTCTGAGAAGGCTTCCATAAATTAGTTGCTAAAATAACCAAATCATATTTAAGATGGATCCATTAAGATTGATCCTTTCACGAAGGTACCCTATAATCCCCCATCAGCAAAGAAAACCCAAACACTCAAGGGGAGAGGCATTCCCTGGGATTCTGTGAATGAGCCCATGAGAAGCAGAGCTTAAAGCAGAGTTGACTATATGATGGGAATGCCACATGTGACATTTTCCCCTTTGAAGAATTTAGCATGTACTTGATCAGAAGGGAGTCAAAGCATCCAAACAGAGACCAGGATGGTAGGATGTCTTAGGTTATATGATAAAAGCTTGTGTGCATACCCACAAAGGATCATAGAGAAACAATGGAGGAGAAGCCAAATTAATAACCTGCCCAGATACTCCCAGACCCATCACAGTAGCTATCAGGTCAACAAGGGGCCTGTCTACACAACCGCTGAGGAACACAAGGAGACAAAGGCAGGCAGGTATCCAAGTGAAGGACTCAGACAAAGAGATTCGCTGCTGGACCCCTTCTAGGACTGTCCCAGGCAAGCTTCAGCCTCAGTGTCCTGGTGTGAAGATGACCCATCAAGATGATCAGCGCTGGGGCACACTTGAAGACTGGCAGAGGCTGCAGCCTGGGAGCAGAGGCACATTAAGGAACATAGGGA
>NW_008633124.1:0-7406 GCF_000691845.1 Merops nubicus | reverse complement strand
TTGCATAGGACTTACTACGTCAGCAGTACATGACAGGTGTGAGACAACAGCCACGAAACAAATTATTTACCAGCCTACATAACAATGTTTTTATTTACTTAAAGATACAGGAAATACTGAAACAGATGAAAAACATTTTAATCCTCAGTGTATGATCTGGGCTCATTTTATTAGAATCATAGAATCATTTAGGTTGGAAGGGACCTCCAAGATCATCAAGTCCAACCATTGAGCCATTAGGGCTCTTAAGTCCTCTGCTAAAACAGATCAGAATCTGTCAGGGCTGGAAGGGACCACAAGGATCCCCCAGTTCCAACCCCTCTGCCATGAGCAGGGACACCTCCCACTAGAATTGATTACTTTGAAAAACAAAAATGTTTGAGTTGGGATCTAATCTGTTGTAAAATTTTCTAGAATCCTCCATCTTTTGTTTTCCTCCTGAATTGTAGAGTCTTCCTCATGACAATCACCTTCTCTGACCAGGACCAAGCTGGTCACAACATCAGATTAGACCACCAACCCTTGTCTACAGAAGTATACCCAGCTCTGTCTTCTCACTACCCAAAATTGCCCACATGTCTTCTAAACTTTCCTCTCACAGCTTTTTTTCAGCCTCAGCTTTGCTGTGTCTGGAGATTTTCTTCTCTTTTAATCCCTCTTCTGGAGCAAGGTAGGAAATAAGCAGTTTTCCACAGCTTTCATCATCTCTATTAATGTATTGGCTAGTTGACAAAGTACAGATGCAAAGGTTAACTGCCCTCTCCCTCCTGTTAATATTCTACTAGGTAATAAGAAAGAACATGCTAGTAAACAGAGAGAATTTCATGACATACAATGCTGGAGAAATCATCTTCTTTTACTAATCTGAAGATGTCAGCTGTATGTTAACAGACTTCTCAAACCATCACCAAAAGAGATTTATTTCCTTGCTTCTTTATCTCCTCTTTCCCCACTATATTGGTGAAATAAATTTTACAAGTTAGACGTCTCTGACCAGAACTTCATTACCAAATAAATATGCAGATATTTAGAAGAGTCAGGCCAGTGACAGCAAGAAGTCACCTGTTGTCTCATTGTGTATCTCTACAACCTGACATTAAAAGAGGAAGGAGATGAAACAGGAAGGAAGGCACAAAGAGGAATGTCACAAAACACTGATATTATGGAGGTCTTTCTAATTCTCACTAATGCACTAAAAGTCCATTAATTAATCCCATTATGGTCTATGCCCCCGAAATAGTCAAAGCTCTGGAGCCTTTACTATAGAAGTTATGATGTCATACAAAGTGGAATGTGACAATACAAATGAGGCCAAATATAAAATGAAAACATAAAATATGCTAAATAAAGCTGATTAAAGAGGTACCTTGAACAGGCTATCAATATGCATTAAAAAAATTAGTCCTATCAAATTCTTTGAAAAAAAAATAATTGCAATTTTAATTTCCAGTATATGAATTTGAATGCACAGATCAGGATTATCAAAGAAAATACAACTTGCTCTGTAGAGCATATGAGACATCAGTGGATATATTCCTATAGGAGCTGGAATTGTGCAGCTTGGGTCTTCAGCATAAAGTCAAAACTGTGTCATTTCACAGAGAGAAGATAACTTAGTTCCTTGTCTGAAGATCATATTTTAACTGTTTTTTTTCACTTAACTTATCAAAGACATTTAGTTTTATTCAAAACTGTAGCATGAGGACTGGAAGGTCATGTAAAAAAGAAATACAGAGTACTTTGAATTTTTTCAAAGCATATTTCTCTATGGATTTGGTTGAGTCCTAATCATGATACTGTAAATTAACCCTTTAGAAAGTTTAAAGATGATCTTCCAGCTAATGGCCTGTGGACTAATTCTGATGCTGACCAGGCCAACATGGGGACCACCACTTACAACCCATTTACTCCTGACCCGTGATCTGCCACTTTCTTTCACCTCCTGCTGCCCTCTGAAGGACTAAACAAGCTGACTGGGTTCCACGTGGTGTGTTGTGGAGGAGGGTGAGGGCTGTAGGGTGTACATCTGAAAGTCTGGACGTGGGAGAAGGACATAAGTCATTGTATCCACACTATCCTACCCTCACAGGGTATGGAGATGAGGGTATAGGAGAGACAAGTTGATGTAAGGGAATACAGAGGGAAACAATAATTTGAGCACCTTTTCCCTCAAAATACCTAGTTCATAACTATCTATGGGCAGTTTAGCCAGACAGAAGATTAATGGTAGGTAGTAATAAGTGTTACATGTTCAGACACCATTCTGTGATGAGTGTTTTTCTGCTGCTTCCAGGGTAAACCTAGTAGCAGAAAAGCACTTTAATGAACCCTGAGAAACAGAGAGATGGCTTCTTGCAGGGCTTCTTCAGATGTCTGTGCTGCATTTCCTGATGTTCTGGGTATAGTGCTGGACCAGGCTGGCTCCAGCATTTGTGCTGCACTGAACCTTAGCAAACAATTTTTCCTCGAAGAAGCACATAGAGACCACAGTGCAGAGACACTTAACTACTTCCTCAGGGACCAAGCTGATGCCAAACAGGCAATTCAAGCCCTGCAAGAGACTGGCTAGCAAAGCCACTGTCTCAGTATTGGGATTCCTAGTTTGTCTTCTTGTAGCCATACAATCAGACTTTTCCATGAGATACTTTCACAGGTATCTCACAACTGCCCGTCCTCCCCTGCTTCATGCAGCATCATTTACAAATGACATACCCCTGCAGTGCCCAGACAATGTGCATCGACTGCAACCAGGGGACAAACCCTGGGGAGGGAGTTTGGTCAAGCAGGGGGTCAAGCAGTGAGTCCATTTGTGTAGCTGCTCAGCTCTTGGCCTGCCTCCTGGGAGTGCTGTGCTACTTTCTGCTGCAGGACTCTGCTGAAGAGATTTCACCATGGGCCAAAGGTCAAGAGCTCCCCACAAAGTTTCTCCCTATCTTCTTTTTTTCCATGTTCTACCATTTTCTCACCCTCTTGATATATTAAAAGGAAAATAAAAACAACCAAACAAAAAAAACCAGCAAACACAATTACTATACCACCTCATGATTTTCTGTTCCGTCATATGGTCAGCACACTTGATTAATTTTGCCAATTAATTTTTTGAACTCCAGCAGGACTGCTTGGTTCTCATCTTCCCTAATTAGTTTTTGTTCAATACCTCCAAATTCATTCCTAGAGGGGAAAGTTGAACTCCTATTTCACTTGATGTACTTGATACTGGACAATTATCTCTTCAATCTCCAGTCAGAGGAACTTTTATAGCTTGGAGTTAATCAAAATACACAGTCCTCTTTGATCTTGGGAAAAACACAGCTACAAAACCATGAAAGCTCCTCCTTCTTTCTTTGTCACCCCACTTCTTTCTTAGTCTCAAGGCTCCCTCATTTTCACCACTTCTCTTTTTGAAACTATCAATTCCTCAGCTTTCATCTTTCTTTACACATTCATTAGGTCAAGTCCATTCCCTATATTGAGATGAAGGGATTTTACATTCAAAACAAGGTAAAAAAATTCAGAAGTAGCACAGCTCACCAGACTTACTAATCTGCCCATATTTCCACATGTGGCTCACAAAAGGCAAAGCTTGTGTCTTTTTATTTTTGGGTGAGTGATTTATCTTGTTTGGGTTTGGGATTTTTTTTCTGTCAGTCGTTGTGGGTAATCTACATCATAGTAACCCCACAGCTGCTGCCTGTGAACAGTGAAAAGAGATTGTTAATAACAAAACTCCTAAATATCCACAGCTTTTACCATCCTGTAAAGTATTCTTAAACTGATGGTATTTTCCTTGATGTACCAGGGATCTCACTGAGGAACTGCTTTTGAGGCTCAGTCCTCCAGGCCTTACTTTGTCTCGCCCACTACCTCCAGCCAGAGACAGAAAAGTTCTTTGTGATGGTAAGGTAGCATAGACACGTGAGGCTGGTCCAGTTTGGAACTCGTCTCACCATATAGCTTGAAAACTGTGTCTCCCATTTTTAATAGCAGTTTTATAACAGCTATAATTGCACACTTTATCAGAATTGCCAGTCGGTGTGAAAAGACAACAAAAAAGGTCCTGCCAGTGTAGAGTGCCAAGCTAGTAAATTTTCACTTCTGATTAGTTCCAGTGCTGTTCCCATACTTTGTCTTGTGATCAGCAGCAGAAGCTGTTTGGTAACTAGGATCCTTGAATCCCTACAGAAAGGAGTGAGGCCACCAACACTAGCTTTGCTGGATCACCCTATTCCTCACTGAACTGACATTCTTAAGGTTTAAGGCTATAAATGGATATTACTTGAAGGACAACTAGAATAAGAATGATAACTAAGTTATACAAAGAAGTGCAGATTGAATAGCACAGCTCTTCAGTGAAGGCCTTATTCTACACAGACAGATCATATTGTGGGACACTATCATTTCATTCATTAGGTTTTAACCCCCACACATACTTTTCTTCCCAGCTGGGTTCTTACTAGCCTTTGGTAGCTGCTAACTTGGAAAAGAGTAGACTGATCGCCAACTAAGGTGACAGGTACCAAGTAAAAGAAGCTGTGGAAGAAAAGTGGTAGAAATTTTAAAAATATCCTTTTCCCCAAACCTACTAAAAGGTTGGAGAATTTCAGGGTGAGGGAGAAATTAAGAACATTGCTTTGAAGAGATGGATAGAGAGCTGCTCTGAGGAAACGCCCCCATAAGACACACAGTAGCTTCTCTATATAAAAACACTCATAAATATTAATCTTTTTATCAGCATTGAGTATTTAATTGATTCATGAAATGTATTTACTCCACAGAAACGGAGCAGGTAGCAAAAGCTGTAATACAGGCAACTACCTACTGCAGAAGAAAACACATATAAATGCATTGCAGATTTCTTGGAAGCACTCCCTCCTAGTTGGGAGGCTTAAAAGATACTAAAAATAATCCTTTATTTTTATCTCCCCCCTTCCCCCCCAACTCCCAGCCCCCACAATCCAGCCATTGCACTCTCCATGTCTGATCTATGCAATTTTCTTCCCTCACCACTTGGGAAACAGCAGGAGAAAAGCATTCCTGGAACCACAGGCAAGACAGAGTTCATATATTCAGTCACAGACCCTTGTCCTATCATGGCCTGCAGCCAGTAGCAGGAAAAAAAACAAAAATTGTCTCAGAGCCTTTAATCCTGGTGTGTAGGAAAATGGTGCTGCTCAGCCACTGCCTGAGCGCGGGGCACGTTGAGTTCTGTCAGGTTCCTAGGGCTGCAGAGATGCTCCTTTACTCCCCAGTGAAAGCATATGCATTTACTCTGCAGTGCATCAGGACCTCAGGAAAGCAGGTGAACTCAGAGGTGTCCTTTAGGTCAGCACACTGACTTTCACAGCACAAGAGATTGTTCCAAGCCTTGCTGTGCTCAGGCAGGGTGTGCTTCTTGAAAAGTAGCTGACGTTTAGCTGGGAGGTTTCTTCTGAGCTTCTGTGAAAGCCCCAGAGGCGAACACCCTGAGCAGATGTCAGTAGACTACTACTGTCAGAGCAAAGACACATCCCTCCACAGAAACTATCTATCTACCACAGATATGGAGAACATAGTGAGTTGCCTTGAGCTCCCAGGAGACCCCAAGTGAAAGCCTCAGTCTGGGACCACTACTTCACTTTGCACTCCGGTGAAAACCTGAGCAGATAGAAAAAGTAGCCAAGACCCAAATCCAGGGCAGAAACATCTACCCATCACTTTTCCACATTCATGCCAGTTAGGTAAATATCTGTGCCCAGTCTGTTCCTTACAGCAGTGGATTAACACATAAAACAACCACCAGCGATCACAAATATTCCCAACATTAACAATAAACCTGTTACCTGTAGGTAACTAAATGACAACACTCAGTGGTATAACCAGCAAAGTTATGGCTAAAGGTCCACCTCTTGCTTCTCCAAACAGGAACAAACCTCACAGCAAGGCAGGTTTAGGAAATATTACAAATCCATGAAACAGAGTCAAAGGCCATTGCAGACTGTAGCTTGATTGTATTGTGACAAAAGCAAGAACAAAGGCAGTGTCTGGGAATGACATACATAAATATAATCTGTCTGATTTATTACAAGCACTTTTATCAGGCTAAAAAAGGAAATCAGGAGGCTCACCTTGGCATGTTATCTCTTAATATGATTCAGATTGCTGCTGGTGCAGACTTGCAGCAAACCACAAGACCTTGCAGAGGATTTACAGAGAAATCTTTCCTAGTAGATATGCATCGAAATTACCCAAAGCTATGGATACAGATACTAGTATTGTGCCCATAAAAAGATAACTACACTTTAAACAGATGGAGCTACTGATGTGTTTAATTCAATTTCCAAATAAGTCAATGAAAAAAATTCCATTATTTAAATCACAACTGGATGAGAGCTTAAATATGGCAGATATCATTTTGCCAAAGAAGTGACCTGAATTGCTAGTCTTTAGAAAGGTCTCTAGGTATCATATACACTTAAACACCCTAGCAGAAGAGAGAATTCATCAGTAAAAGTGGAAATAGAATATTCATTTAAGAAGGCATATTGTGAAGCAGGATTGTTAGACTGTTTTGTATGTGATTAATTATAATACTGTTCAGTAAATTAACAACTTCTCAGTGTGCCAAAGGTCTTACATTTAGCATTAACATCTGATACACACTGCAATCACTATAAAGACAGCTGTAGTTTGAATATTTCAACACTTAATCTGCAACATTGACTTTTGTCCTGTGTATCATGCAACTGCATTCCTGATCAGAGTTCAGGAAATTATCAACAGCTCTGGTTTATCTCTCAGGCTTTGCAATAAACATGGAGTAGTTGCTGCTAAGATTCCCTTGTACATATTCTCCACTTCCAAACCATGCTTTTCCCCAAAAAGATTACTCCAGTCACTAACACCACCTACAAAGGGTAGGTGCATCTAGAGTGCATCTCATCGAGTCCCATGGACTTGTGTGTGTTTAGGTTCCTCAGATAGTCATGAACCTTACTCTTACTTACAGTGGGAGGCATTTGTCTCCCTAGTCCCTGTCTCATGGGCCATCAGCTTGAGAGCTGTGAGGAGAGAAATTGCCAGTGAAAACTGATGTAAAAGTTGCTGAGGACCTCAGCCTTCTCACCTGTTGTTACTGGCTCACCATTGCTGCTCATCAGGGGGCTACGCTTTCTTTGACCTTCCTTTTCTGGTTTACATACTTGCAGAAGCCCTTCTTGTTTTTCTTTTTATCCCTTGCCAAGTTCAGCTCCAGCTGCACCTTGTCCTTCCTGACCTCATCCCTACAAAACTGGGCAACATGCCTATCCACTTCCCAGGATACCTGTCCCTGCTTCCATTGCCTGTGCAGTTCCATCCTACCTTTTATTTTGACCAGCAGGTCTCAACTCACCCATGCTGGTTTCATAGAACCATAGAATCATAGAATC
>NW_008633123.1:56977-63445 GCF_000691845.1 Merops nubicus | reverse complement strand
CTGGCACTCCACCAGAACAAGAATCATAGGAGCCGGGGAGCGGAATGACAGCTGGAGCGCCGTGTCAAGTGGTGTAGAGACCAGAGCTATTAATAATCTGTGCCACGCGATCCGCGCCGCCGGAAAACAATGATTCAGACATTGGTGAGAATAAAGATTTCACATCCAGGACGGAGGGGCCGGCCGAGGGAGAAATCGCTATTCAATCAGCATGTATGAAAATCGGGCAAGGAATACATTAAGGGTTGGGAACAAGGAGGGGAGTGCCCAGGACCTGGTCCGGGATGAGCGCTGTTCATCGGTGTTTCCTCCGGCTTTGGAGGTGGCACTAAGTGGTGCTGCAAGAGCTGCTCTTAAAGGTCTCTGCCCCCTGCCAGTAGAAACAGCAAGGACATCACGTAGCCCCCCAAATTTAGCACCCTGTCCTGCTGGTCCTGATGAGCCCTCGTATGTGCTGTGAGTGTGTCAGATTGTGCCATTCCCAGCCCAAAAAGCCCAGCAGACACCTTTTGCCAAGGAAGCCCTGCCTGCACCCGTCATGCTGGAGTTGACTACTCATGGCCTGGACAGGTGTTCTCTTTGTTGGGTTAAAATCTGGCTGGATGGCCAGGCCCAAAGAGTGCTGGTGAATGGAGTCAAACCCAGCTGGCAGTGGTCACAAGTGGTGCTCCCCAGGGCTCAGAACTGGGGCCAGCTCTATTTAAGATCTTTACCAATGTTCTGGATGAAGGGATCATCAAGTGCACCCTCAGTAAGTCTGCAGACAACACCAAATTGGGCAGGAGTCTTGAGCTGCTTGAGGGTAGAAAGGCTCTACAGGGGGATCTGCCCAGGCTGGATTCATGGCCCAAGGACAATGGTATGAGGTTCAACAAGGCCAAGTGCTGAGTCTTGCACTTGGGTTACAACAGCCCTAGGCAATGCTACAGGCTTGAGAAAGAGTGGCTGGAAAGTTGCCTGGTGGAAAAGGACCTGGGGGTTGGCTGACAGCCACCTGAACTTGAGCCAGCAGTGTGCCCAGGTGGCCAAGGAGGCCAAAAGCATCCTTGCCTGTATCAGAAGTAATGTGGCCAGCAGGACTAGGGAAGGGATTGTACATCTGTACTCAGCACTGGTGAGACTGCAGCTCAAACACTGTGTTTAGTTCTAGGCCCCTCACCACAAGAAAGATGTTGAGGTGTCAGATCGTGTCCAAAGAGGTGGTGAAGGGTCTAGAGCACAAGTCTCATGAGGAGTGGCTGAGGGAACTGGGGTTGTGTGGCCTGGAGAACAGGAGGCTCAGGGGAGACCTTGCTCTCTACAGCTCCCTGACAGGAGGCTGTAGTGAGGTGGGGGTTGGTCCCTTCTCCCAAGTACCAGGCTTAGTTTGGATATTTAGGAAACTTTCTTCATCAAAAGGGCCATAAAGCCCTGGAACAGGCTGCCCAGGGAGGTGGTTGAGTCACCAACCCTTGAGGTATTTCAAAGCTGTTGTAGATGTGGTGCTTTGGGACATGGTTTAGTGGGGGACTTGGCAGTGTCAGGTTTACGGTTGGACTTGGTGATCTTAAAGGTCTTTTCCAAGCTCAATGATTCTCTGACCTTCCTGGTGCAACTACTTCATTTCCAGCCTCTACTATGTCAAAGAGGGGGAAAAAAAGATGCTGTGCACCAGCACGTGCCAGCCCCAGTGACCGTGTGGACCTGGGAGGGTCTGTGGATCATTCTATGGAAAAGATGCAGGAGGCAAGTTCATCCTGAGCCCCTGCACTGTGCAGTCTAAGTGTGAGCCGTGGAAGTGGGGAAGCTTGGCAGAAGGTTTGTGGCCCCCAGATTTTTGTTGCTGTAGTTTTTTCTTTGGTGGCTTTTGTAATAGCTTGAACATTGGTGTAAAGCAGAGTCTGGGTGGCATTTATGGTAGGTCTGTCCTTGGTTCTGCCTCTCCTTTGTCACTTCAATCCCAACAGCAAGGCTGTTTTACCCATTGCACATGTTAACTGTGCTCTTTAACCTTCACGTGCTTCCTCCAGATCCTAGGTTTTGCCAGGATAATTGGGGTGATGGTCATGTTGTGGATAGGTTGACAGAATAGGGATCAGAGCTCAAACTCCTGGAGCAGTTCTGGTGCAGGTAGCAGCTGAAATCCTGCCACAGAGACACGTTGACACAATTTAACTTTACCTGCATGTGGGCTCATTCTGAGCTGGCTCTGCTCACCAGCAGCTGAATTCCTGTGTCACATCCCATCTGGGAGTTGTGTCGTCACTGGTCCCTGAGAAGCTCTTACTGAGGACCAGATTTTGACTATTTTTTTCTGACTGCTGAAAAAATAATGTTTCCTGCTGCAAAGAATAAAGGGTCTCATTCCCTTGCATAGCTTGCCATTTGTCAGAGAGTGTAATTTTAGGGGTGCAATGCACATACAAGAATTAATGGAGTGTAGCCAAGAATCAGCCCTACAGCACAAAAATGGGAGGTGAGAGGAAGCCTCGGAGTGCAGAGTGGTTGGGGAGTGGCAGAGGAGTAGTTGGGAAGGCTGGAAGGTGTAGGGACACCTCAACTGCTCCTGCTCCACACATCTGAATGTCACTGAGGCCCCTCCGGTGTCCCATAGGCTTTGGCTTCTTTTTCTTTTTTCTTCTTTTTTCCTTTTGTTTTGTTTTCTTGGGACTGCTTTCAGCCCGCCCTGAATCACAGGCTAAAGTGACTGATGATAACTCATCCTTTGTGGGGTAGTTTTTGGCTGTTTGTGTTTTTTTTACAATTATAAATCTCATAATCTGAGCTCTCACAGCCAGACCTCGATATATTTGCCTTTATTGCTTTTCATTTTATAGAAATAAATTACTGCTCACATTCTGACATTTAAATTAAAGGATCTGCACTAAATCTTGTGTGCCACAATAAGAAATAAAGAGAGCATTCCTTGCTAAACAAGCAGAGCTGGAAGCCCAAGTCCATCAAGAACTCCATCCATTTAAACCAGTCTGCAAAGGGGACAACATGTTCAGTCCCCTTTTTTCTGGGGTGTTTAAGTTCCTGCTTGCTTGTGAACAGGTTTATGGACAGAGATGTTCACATAATTCACAGGCAAAGTGACACAACAGGGGGTTCCTGCCTGGATCTGAGCTCCAAGCCTGGCAGAAGCAGAGACCAAACCATCTGAAGCTGCTTTAGAAATGGAGAGCTGTTTTGGAAAGCACAAACTGGGACATGGAGGAAGAGCCTTTTGTTTTTGAAGCTGTTCCTGTGCCTGAGGTGTTGAGGCAGAGCAGGACTGCAGTTCCAGTGATGTTTCAATACACTTTGTCTTTTCTTTTTTCCTTACACGTTTTAACCTTCTCTATGCTTTATTTTACACCAGCTGTGGCCTTTTTCACCTAACCAAGAGCAGCAGCATTAGCCAGTTTGTTCCCAAAAGCAAAGCACACCTCACTGGCTGCAGGCAGATCCCAGACACTGGAAGGAAACCCTGGGAGCAATAAGGACATTTTGAAGGCTCTCAGGACCAGCTTTTTCTCTGTACTCCCCTGCCCTAAAGCAGATTGCCTGTCTTAGATGCCTGAATGCTGTGTGCAGCTTCACCCTAGGCAGACTGTACATTTCTAAGGGAAGATGAGTGAAAAATATGGCTTATGCAGTTGACAAAATCAGATTTAATCATGGTATCTGCCCTTCCTGAGCTTGAGTCCAAGACTAAATGTGAACAAAACGTTTTGTAGAGCAAAGCTCTCCCTTTTCTTCCTATTCCCACCTGGCCACAGCAACCTAGAGCAGGTAATGTACATCCCCTATGCACTGGGTGCCCTCAGCATCCCGTGGCCTTTGTGAGGAAGGGACAAGGGAAGCAGCAGGAACAAGAAACTGGAAGTGAAAAGACTGACACTGCAAGAAGAAGCAAGAGGAGGAGGTCAGGAGTTGTGCAGGAGCTGCTCAGGCAAGGGAGTGAGTAGAAGGCAGGACACAGAGGTGGACAGTGAGTTCCTGGGAGCCACCAAGGAAATGGAGAAGGAAAAGGAAAAGGAGGAGAAAAAGGAAAAAGGAAAAGAAAAAGGAAAATGAAAAGAGAAAGGAAAAGGAAAAAGAGAGAAAAGGAAAAGGAAAAGGAGGAACTGGGGCCTGAGGTGGGATGTCTGCTTCTGATAGAATTGCCCCATGGTAAGTTCAATAGCTGGAGCAAACAGGGAACTGTACTTTGAATGTATACAGTGGTATAACTGAACAATTTTAATAGCTGGAAAAAGCAATCAGAAATATTTCCAACTTATTGAAAAAACGGAAAGGTGAGTACTCTTCATCTGTGAAGAATCTCCCAGTGCCTCTTTCCCATTTATGAACAGAGTGCACTAAAAATACCACTTTTCACAAGGACTTTCCAGGTGTGAATTCAGCAATGCTTGTGAAAGGCTCAGGTAGTGAGGGTGACTAAGGTTTGTCTCACAATTCAGTCATGCAGCTTGAAAACCCCAATCTCCTCTCTCAGCAACGACAGACTTTGCAGCCCCTACTGTTGTGTGCATTATGTAATTAATTGGGCTGTGAGTTGATATAAAACAGGCAGTGCAAGCCATCCAGGGGTGGCTGTGCACCCTCTGCACCCATCCTGGGCAGCTTTCCAGAAGGCACTGGTTGGTGTGGACCAACACAGTGTCAGGGCAAGCTGGAGCTGCTTGGTGGGACAGAGAACTACATCCTCGTGCCCAGGACTGTGTCCTCACTGCTCAGTGCACTCACCTTGGTGTCTGATTGACACAGGTCCTGGTGGTCTGGCCAGGCAGTCATCCTTCAGCTTTGGTATAGAGGTTTTGTTCCTTTGGTTGGCTTGGTTAATTAGTACAAAGTGATCATCCACGTTGGTCCACTGCATCCCATGGAACCTGGACCCGGCAGCTGGAACCACAGTGCCTTGGCCGCTGGAGGGCATCAGAAAGAAACACATCAAAGCTGCCCCAGGAGTGACCTGGGGGGAGTGTGGGGCCAAAAGCAGGCTCGGGGGGGTCTGCAGGGGGGCTGGGACTGCACCAGCCCACGGCTGCCCGGGGGGGAAACGGGGCATTTCCTCACGTCCCCCTAACTACATTATTGTCTCGTGGAGGATTACATATTCCAAATCAAATTCGCAACATAAATGGATTTTAGGGAGGTAATTCTCTTGTTTCCAAGCAGAAAACACAGGGAACAGCGATGAAAAATTTGGTTTCCTTTCAAACGTTAATGTACTTGAGTAATAACGTTTAAAATCTGAGTTATAAAGTGAAAACAGAGTCAAACAGCAGAGTGTTTCCTCTCCAGCCGTGTGCTTCTGGACACTTTGGTTATGAATTTCTCCTTCAGCCGAGTTTGTGTTTGTTGGCTAGCCACCCACACCCCAGTGAAGCTGGGGACCCACGGGGGGCTGGAGGGAGATAACTAACCCCTTGTCCCTGGAGAGAAAGGGGGAGGGCAGAGGGAGGGGCTGCACACTTTGGGATTTTCTTATACACTATTTTGTATGCTTCTATATCATTATTGAATTGAATGATATTATTATTAAATATATTATTGAAATACAATAGATACTACAATATTTGTGTAAGAAATATTGTCTTTAATATATAATAAAGACATATAATATATCTTTTTTCTATATAAGGAATATACGTATAATATATTTGTAGAAAATATTTCTTACACAATATTCTTTCTCTTCCCGAGACTGCAGCAGTTACATTTTTTTTTCAGGAATAAGAAGTCTAGCTTTAGTAATTGCTGCTGTGCTGAAAAGAATAGAAAGTTGAGGCATGCTACAACTTTTCTTCAGAGCAAGTGATCTAGATCTAATCCCCTCTGTTTCATCTGACAAAACCCACTTACACATCCGAACATCAGAGTAAATTAGCATGTGCCTGTGAATACTAATGCCGCATAAACTCTGCCTTAAGCCTCTAAAAATGAATAGTACCAAGATAACTAAATGGGGAGAAGCAAATTCAGAAAGAGCATTAGCATTGTCCTTAGGCACTTTGAAGAAAAAAATGTTTAACTATGTATCAAAAATATTAAAATAAGAGGCTTTGTAACCTGGGAAGTAACTAGAAAAAAAAAGCCTCGTGTCTGAGCTGCTAGCTCGAGACCCAAATTTTTTACAGCAGGAAATAGATATCAAAGATGCAATCGCATGGACGGCCGTGTGTGGTGGTTAATACTTTATGCTGTTTAGCCCAGTCCAGCCAGAGAAAGGTTTGGCTTTGGGTTTTTTTTTTAAAGAAACCGAGGGGAAGGAAGCTTTCAATCTGGTGGTGAGTCCTGCTTTCCCATTTTTTTGCAGATCTCTCGTGGGTGGGCTCAGTGGCCATGCAGCAACCCAGGACGTACAGAAAAGAAGCTTTCACCTCCCTGTTTTCAAAGCAGGTCTGGAGGTGGCAGAGGGATTGTGAGAGGGCACTGATTTGGTGATGGAACCACAGTGCTGTCCCCAGACCCTGTTTACCCTCTAGAGATCTGCTTAGG
>NW_008633123.1:47154-56893 GCF_000691845.1 Merops nubicus | reverse complement strand
GATGTTTTGCTGCCGGCAGGAAGCAGGACTGCAGAGAAGTTTCAGAGCAAATAAGGAGGTGAAGCAGCATAGGCAGTGCCACTGTCAGACACTCCTGAGAGGAGGGGAGAAATACCTGCACCAAGGAGAAGGGACCCAGCATGTAGAATCCATGATCTTACCCAGGCTGGCTGCCCTTACATTTCCAGTAGAGAAAGGACATGGAGGGCAAGAGGGGAATGGGAGCCCAGAGGAGTGATGTCCCTTGTCTGAAGCCACCTAACAAGTCAGTATCACAGGTAGGAATGAGAGGTGGGTGTTTCATTTGATGGCCATGTGCCTGCCCTGCATGGCACACACGGCTCTGCAGCCCTACTGGGTACAGCACAGGATTTGGGTCTGTCCAGAACCCAGAACTGCTTTAAAGACTGAGTGAGACCCACGTGGGTGTCTTTTAATCCTTTTCTGAACTGTTTGAGGTTCAGGGCTGACACGATTGCTGTGACCCACTGTGAGAGGAGGTGACACCCTGTTGCCACGGTGCTCTCTGTCGTTTCCTTCACTCCCCTTCTCTCCACGCTTTGTGTTCCTCGCATGATCTGTGTTGTCACAAGCTTGCCATTTTGGATAGGATCATGCAAGAAAGTTTTCTGACCTTGACCACTGGAAAGTACATCACCAAACGCTTCATGGTGGGACAAAGAGGGCAGTTTCTTCTGTGAGAGCCTGGCATCATCAGGGGCTGCTTATGTGCAGGGAGCAAGGCACCTTGGCAGTGAGAGCAGCCAGCTTGCTGTGCTGCCTGCCCACACCAGGCACAGCTCAGGGGTTTGCAGTTTGTGCCATCTCTCACAGTGTGAGGGGAAGCTGTGCCCGCTGTGCTGGTCCCACACCACCCCAGGCTGACGTGCTGGGGTCTCCAGACCCTGTATGTGTCTTTTGGTGTCTGTTTGCTGGTGTGACTGAGGAAAAATCATCCCCACCAGCCCCTCTAGCTGGATGTCAGCGTTAGCCGAGGAGCACGGCAGCGTCCCTGCTCCTGCAGGGGAGAATGGCACATGCTGAGCTCAGGAGCTGTGAGTGGAATCTCAATGATCTCCAGGAAATGCCCAAATAGATGGAGGAGCCCATTCAGAAAACTGTGGTGTAAACAGCTGGGTTTTCAAGCGTGTGGTAGGAGAGGAGGCAAGGCGTGGATGTGTGCGGGAGTTGTGCCGCTCCGAGCTGCGCCGTTTCCTGCTCCGTCGGTACCTGTGACACGAGGCAGCTTCACTGCCAGGCTTTGTCACTGGGATCTGATTGCCCAGACCGAGAAAATCTGTCCTTAGAAGGAAAAAAAGAGGTCTCTTTTTTCTTCTCCTTCCCGAGAGCTTCACAGACGAGCCCCACAAGCTCAGTCCTCCCGCAATGAAACCCGTCCTCACGGGTGCGCTGCCTCGGAACCGCCCCGAGCCACTTAACCTGCTGGGTCTCCTTTCTGCAGACACCTGCCTGGGCAGCAGACTAAACAAACAGGGATTCTCAACTGCACAAAACTTGGCCCCTTTCAGCAGGGCTCCCATCTGTTAAAAAGCCATTGTCTGAGCAAGTGTTCAGCTAGCTGGGGAGGCAATGCTCTTGCATATTGAGCTGCCCCTATCCCCCATAAAAGTGCTCTTTAGCATTTTCTTTTCTCCCCTGTTTCTATCGCCTGATTTATTCATTGGTTTCACCTCTTCTCCCCTCCCCCTGTGGTTCATAAGGAGGGCCTCGTTGTCTTCTGAACCTCGGGGGTCATGTCTTTTCAGTCACCGGGACAATACCCGCTGCTGGCATCTGCTTCCAGATCCAATCAGCCATATTGTGATCACATCCTGCCAGAGAATTGTTCCTTCTTTTGCTCAGCTTTGTTGCCAATTTCATGCCATGTATTGCTCCATGTTTTGTGCTTCATGAAGCTGTCACTGGCATAAAAGTGGCCTGACCAGGGTCATAGTAAAAGGGGTGGGAATGAAACATCCACCAAAATGTTGAGCAGGCCACCCACCGGCCAGGGCACACACAGGCACACACAGGCACACACGGAATCCCACAGCCCCGACTCGGCGTCCTGCTGAGCTGCTTTGTGCTCCTCTGAAGGAGCAGAAACTCTGGCAGGGAACTGTGCTGCTTCTTTTCCCCAGTAAGGAGCCAAAGCACATCATCTGATTGATGTTTCTGGAGCATCTCGACTGCCCTGTACCAGATGAGTGTTAACTTAGCCCTGGGTGTGAGAGATGGGACTGGTTACTCAACCCAAAATAAGTCTGAGCTGCTAGTGGGTGTCAGCAGGGGAAAAAATACCCATTGAATAGAAATCTCATGGGCACACAGCATCCGTGACACCTGTCACTGCAGCCTCTTGCTCCCCGTTCTGCATCTCCCCTAGAAGTTGCACCAAGGACTTCTGTGAATTTTGACCATACTCTTTGATCTGGACTTGGGTGTAGTTCACCAGGGACTGAGCTTTGTGCTGCAGGGGCAGAAGCCCAAGTCACTGAGCAGAAGAAGCTGAGCCACTTCTGTGAGAACAGGAGTGTGCTTGGCTGATGGCAGAGGACTTGGCCCAGTATTTGCTGCAGCAGTTATTGCTTTCCTTGCAAAATGCCTCAAAGTGAAACAGGATAGTATTACACCTTTGCCTAGGCATCAGAAAATGGAGAGTGGAAACCTCTGTGGTCTCTTCTTGGTTTTGACTTTTTCATATTACTTTCATGTGGGGTGTTTCTGTGGCTTGACAAAGTCCTCTGATGATGTCCTGTGTCCCCCCAGCCTCCACCTGCTGACCACTGGGAAGGTTTCTTGTGGTTGATTTCCTGCCTGTCAGAGCAGCCAGCAAACCTTGGGGAAAGGCCTTGTCCCCTCCAGAATACAAAGTAAGTCCAAGAAGGGTGAGGGGACTTCTTGCCTCTCCTTCTGAGGGGAGCCAGTTCCCCGTTTCCTTTCTTTTGGCTCGCTGCTGTCACTTGCATTCACGCTGGGTGCCACCTTCCCATGCTAATAACCCGATGGCAATCAATAGAGCTGTTCATGGGAGGCAGAGAAAGGAGAGGGGTGTGCTCCCACCCCCCTGCTTTGTGCCACGGCGCCTGACCAGCAGGTTGAGGAGCAGTGATGGGCCCGTGCTTCCCAGGGGGGTGCACAAGGCTCCCACTGCAGCTCCCTGCACGGAGCCCGTGTGCACTCCTCACTGCATGCCCAAAACTGAGTCCTCCTCCGAGAGTCTGGGTCTCTTGGCCCTTTTTATGCAGGCAGTAATTCTACCGAGGGCCCCACCTTCACCTTGTGTGAGGATTGTGGAGACCCTGTGACCATAATCCCCTCCCATGGAAACCAGTGGGCAGTTAGCCACAGGGTGTGACAGCAGGAAGATCACATCCCGTGCCTCTCCCTCTGCAAGTGGGGCTCCTGAGGTAAAACCTTGGTGGTTTTGAAAACCCAATGAGAACTTCAATATCTTTGTCCCTAAGCTTCCTATCTGGAGGAGAGCTGCAAGGATAGAGAGTGTGAGAGAGGAGAGGCTGAGGAGAGGATCAGGGGATCTCAACACACTCAGAGGAGCTGGTTTCATGGTCCTCACAACTTCTCAAGAACCTTTCTGCAGAGCACACGATTCCTGCAGCAACCCGAGGTCCTCAGCACACACTCACAGTTTCTCCCACAAACTGAGGTTTTATTTGTCTTTAAAACTGGCGTTGGCTGCACAGTGGGAGAAGCACAAGAGAGTAGGAGGGCAGGAGACAGCTTTGTGAGAGAGAGAGAGTGTGTGGGGGGGTGTGCATGCGTGCGTGTGTTAAACAATTTCATGGACATCTGTCATGCACAGTTAACTTTGCATTGCTGCATTTTAAGTTGTAGGGCCAGGCTCGGCCGTCAGTGATAAAGTAGCTGGCAGTTTTCAAAAAGCCACTGGATAACAGAGCATGAATCATAAAACACACTACTGTGTAGCAATATCCAAGTTCATTCAGTGCAATGAAACCATGCAGAGGAGCTTTATTCCCAGCTAATTATGTGGAAACGCCTAAGACAATAAAGCATCTGGTGGTCTTTCTTCCCCATTTCAATTTTTCTCAATATTGTGACAGGGGAAAGCATTGTGCCTTTCCCAGGGTAGTTGCTGTGAAGAGGAGTAAAAGCAAGGGTCAGGGAAGAGCAAATAGATGAATTTATAACTTTCTTTTTATTTATTCCTTTCCCATTGTTTCTCTGGAGACTCTTCCTTCAGGGCTGTATTTTCAAACTGCTATTCTCCCTACACTCTGCCTGAATACTTTTTTTTTTTAATACCACCCAAACTGCCAGGCCCCTCTTGTGTTCTCCATTTTTTTCCCCTCTTCTCTTCCCCAGATGCATCCAAGAGTTGAAATACAGGTCTGTGAGCTCCACTGAAAGCCTAGGCATTAAAGAAAATAAAATATAGAAGCTGAGAAATCATCACTGTTCTGCTGAACTGGGGGAGAAAGGGTTTGGTTTGCAGATTGTGTCTGGTTGGTTTGGGGGAGTTCTTGAAACAGAGGCTCTAAACTCTGTCAGGCTCATTCTCTGTATATGAAATGTGGATAAATTTGCTGATTCAACAACAAACACTCAGCAAACTTCAAATAACCTCAGAGCAAACGATTTCTACATCGCAGACTATTTCTAGGCCATCAAATGACAACACTCTTTAAACTATTTCTCCCTTGGCTCTCTGGCTATAGTTCTCTTAAGTGAATATTTTAAGAACCTCTATCAGTTCTTTATCTCAGAACAAAGCACACAAGCCTGATTTTCACTGGAACACCCTCCGTGCTCAGCCCATAGAATATTTTTTTTCCTTTCTGACCTATGTGAGCACAAAAGGGAACAAATTAACCAGGTTCAGAGTACCCCAGGCAGTGGAAAGGGGGTGGTGGTGTAGATTCTGGGACAATAATAAAAGACTTATTTCCCTAGCTGATAAGGAGATGTCTGCTCCAAGTAACACCTCGTAACAGGTTAAAATAGGTTTTGTTTGGTTTGAATGCTGCTAATTACTGTCGTCCCTTGACAAAAGCTGTGGGAAGAGTCTGATTTAGATCTTTGTTCTGTGAAGACTTCCTTGGCCAGGCATGGGGAGGCTCTCTGGAGTTCCCTGTGTGTGGAGTGTCTGGTCTGAAATGTCTAGTGAATGTTAAGAATTTTTCATTCTCATGCTTTAAATAGCAGCAAATTGTACAGCACAGAATAAGGCTGAGATTCACTGCGAGGAAATCAACACTGGGGAAGGAGTATTTGGTTTTATACCAACGATAAAACAAGATCTCACAGACGTGAGAATATTTGGACTGGAAAGATTTGGATGTACCATGGATTTGGGGGAAGTAGTGGTGGAAATGTCAAAGACAAACTCCTGATAGACCAAGTGTATGACACTGTGTGGGGTATGTAGTAAGAATTATATCTGGTGGGTGTAGCTCAAGGCTGAATTTCAGCCACTAGCACAGTAAGGAAAAATTCCCATGGTGGTAGTGCATGCTTAACTCCTGAAAGGACCCAACTACATCAGAACTCATACCTCTGGGAAATATTTTAAGCAATATCTAAATTTTAAATAGGAACCCTGGGTCAGGGAGGGGCTGTTGTGTAGCTAAAATTGCCAATTAATTGAGCATTGCACTCAAATTTCTAGCACTTGATCCTCTGCATTATGTATAGGTCAAATCACTCTGTCCTTTCCTACTTTGCAGGTTTTCAGTAAACAAAATAATAATTATGGCCCCAGCTCTGACATCTAACAGTGCACGTTATCATTAATTTGCCTCTAATATTTCAGTTGCTTTGTTCAGTGAAGGAGTTTGTGATTGACACAGATGCAGTCCTGTTGTCAGCCTGGCTCCCCTTCACACACAGCACCCAGCCAGAACAAGGCTTGGAACACGAAGCAGAGAGACATGCAAGAAATGAGAAGGTCTAAGGGAAAGGAAAAGCAGGAGCAGGAGGAAATATGCAGAACTAACCAGGTGAAGTCCAGCTCTGCAGGTAAATCAGGCTTCTTTCCTCCCTCTCGGGAGTCCACGTGAGCAACAACCATTTCATCCACCTCTCTTAGCTCTTCAGAGGGACACCAGTGGACTTCCCAAAAGGCCACAGGTTCATGGGACATGTGTCTTTTCACAGAATCACTCTGGTTGGAAAGGACCTCTAGGATCATCAAGACCAACACTACCCTAACCACTAGACCACAGCCTCAAGTGCTGCATCTCCTCGTTTTGTGACCCCCTCCAGGGATGGTGACTCCACCACCTCCCTGGGCAGCCCCTTCCAGTGCCTGACCACTCTCTCAGGGAAGAAATTCTGCCTAATATCCAACTGAAACCTCCCCTGGTGCAACTTGAAGCTATTTCCTCTCCTCCTGTCATTAGTAATTTGGGGGAAGAAGGTATTTATTCAGTAGTGAGGGCAAGTGCTTGTACAGGAATAAAGTTCTGTAGCTCACCAAAAGGCAAAAACTGAATATGCTGTCTTCAATAAAATATTCAGTATTGCCTTTCACCATACGATTTACAGGCACCTGAAAGTGTGGTGAATGTTTTACAGCCTTGAGTGCACGTAAAGCTGTACAAACCCTAACCCAGAATTGTCTGGGAAGAGATGGTTGGAGAAAGAGAAAAAAAAAAAAAGGATAAATTTGTTGTGAGCTGAGGATATGCAGATAAGACTGGGAAGGAAAATATTCAGGTTTAAATTGGTATGGTAATATCCTGGAACTGGCTGCAGTGTGGTGGAATGTGTCTGGAGAGATCACATTTCCCAGTTGTGCAGTGGAAGAAGATTCCCCAGTATCTCTGTGCCACTGGAGGAGTCTCAGCACTGCCAGCGTGTGCGGCAGGAACGGGCACCGCGGGCTCGGCAGCGTGTCTCCCACCTGCCAGGGGCAGGAGAGGCTCCCAGGGGCTGGGACTGCAAGAGAGAGCTGTGCAGTGAGAAATGCAGGTGCCCCAGGTTCTGCATGGCTTCAGCAGCACGCCAGGAGGGAGCATTTCTGCTCACAAACCCTCTAACAGCCTCCCTGGAGAACTGAGTCCAAAATGGGTTTCTGTGTCTGCTCTTACCCTCCCACCGCTCAGAACCCTTAAAGGATTCAACTCCTCCATCCTCTCCCTTTGTCTCCTGGGCCACATCCTTCCCAGTGAGCCATTACTATTTATTGCCATATAATTTTTTGTCACATGGATTGTTATCCTAATTACAGTCCCTGCCTGGGGGGCTTGGCTGTAAGAATCTGTTTGCTGAAGTTATCCTCAGGTGATTGTTCCAGTGCAACCTATTTATAAGGCTTTTTGAAGCTGCAGCAAAGGGAAATGAAAACCCTCCCCAAATCCCAGGCAAATGACATTATCTTCTTCCAGAGGGCTGAAGGAGGCAGGTTAGTCTTAATTATTTATGGCTGAATGTGTGGAGTCCCTCTCTGGTACGTGTCTCCTGCCCCCAGGCAGCATGACGTGGGGTCTCAGTTATGGTCCCGTGGCACTGCATCCACCTACACCACGTTCCGTGGCACAGGCTCAGATGAGAGGGAACCCCTCCACAGTGCTGGGGGAATAAATAGCAAAAGGGGGGTGGGAAACCTGGTAAACACCACCACCTTTTGACACAAACCAGGCTGAGGTTTCCTCCCCCCCTCACTGGCACTTGTTTTCTCCCCTGGTGGGTTGGAGCAGGGCTCAGGACAGCTGCTGTGCTGAGTGTCTGCCTCAGGCTGCCTGGGCAGCCCTTGGGAAACCTCCAGACCCAAACCACTTTGTCTTGCCTTTTGTTGATTACACTTTTGGCTGCTGAATCACACTGAAAGGGAACTGACCTGGCATCTTTTGTAGCAGTGGAAAGGGTCAGAAAACAGAATTATTACTCTTAATCAGTGAAACATGTAAACAACACGATGCACGGTGGGACCAGGGGGAAGGTACACTAAAAATGCAGTGCCTCTGTCATACACATCTCCTGCCTGAGGTGGAGGTGCCACAAGTGACTGCAGAACGAGTGCAGAGTGTGGAGAAACAGCCCCTGCCTGGGCTGCTTGTACAGTGCACAGACCTGAGCTGTCATCCAAGTCATCTTCATCCATTGGTTTTAAAGAACCAATGCCAGTGCAACTCAGAAGACTGTAAATTCAGTGGGGAAAAAAGGTATCTTCCAGGGGCAGCTGAACCAGAGTTTAGATACTGGCCATCATTCTCAAATATACAATATTAAGATGCTGAGAATGGATTATTCAGCATCAGCCAAGCTCTGACCTTTGCCACTATTTCGCTTCCAGTCTCCAGACTGGAGTTCTTCACAGAGCTGGTTTGGGTGTCAAGTAAAACGTCCTAAACATTCTCAGTGCACTTTCCACCTACCCCTGATTGGGAAATGCTTGGATTATGAATTCATATAGATTATATTAATTATGAATTATGCCTGATGTTGTAAAGTCTACAAACCTTCCATTTTATTGATCACTTTAGTTTTGGCACCACGCAGAGCCTGAGTAGCCTTCTGGTAATCTGTGGAAATCCACCAGGTTCTGGAGGCCACTTAAAGTAGGACTGTCAGATTACTGAAATTGGGTTTCATGTATTTTATTAACCTCAGGTCATGAGCTAAATTTATAGAAGGGGCTTCAAGTCTGCAGAGTTTATAATGGCACTGCCAGAGGTCAGCATCTCCTGTGGTCCTACAGACAACAGGGAGAGAGCATTTTTAAAAGCAAAGTATTTTTCAAGTAAATTTCTCTAATTGTTGATTTTTGGTAACTTACTTAGTCCTTCCAGAAGTTTGCCAAAAGGAAACAAAGCCATCTGAAATATCTTGCTTGTGGTCCTCTGGCATGTAAGCAAAGTATTTTTCAAGTAAATTTCTCTAATTTATTCTTTTTGGTGACTTAGTCCTTCCAGAAATTTGCCAAAAGGAAAAAAAGGCATCTGAGATCTCTTGCTTGCAGTCCTCTGGTGTATAAGCATATCCTGGTAAAAAATAAGGTTAAACTGGACATAGTGGTTTTGAGACAGAGGAATTAGAACTATGAGAGGATCTTGAGCCTTCAGAAAGCTTCCTGGTCAGCTGTAAGGGCACTCTTGGTGTAATGTCCAGATGCTCCGTAAGTGCACTGTGGAAAACAGTCTGATTTAAACACAGTTTGAACAGTGAACAGCTTCCCAGATGCTTCGTTTTTACAAGGAACTCATTCTTACTTTTGTATTCTTGCTCTGTGTTAACTTGCTCGATTCCACCTTAATGGTTTGTTTTTATCTAGGCTTCAACAACTCTGCTGGATGCTACTCTGCTGTTTGGAAATGGGATTCCATCCTACCTCAGCCCTGTGATCCTGCTGCTCGTGTGCTACTCGGGAGTGGAGACACAAACATGCTTTCAATCTAACATTTTATTTACAAGGAAACTGGGCCAAATTCCTTTGCTGTGAACTGAAAAAATCCCTGTTGGAGGAGAAGAGTGAAAAGAGGCTGCATGTTTTTCACACTGTTGTACCGTTTGCTCACAGTTTTGGGGGGAAAGAAAAAGCCATCCCTGTGCCATGAAATCAAAGCAAGGGGAAAAAAGAAACCAGTCTAGTATCTTTGCTTTCCAGCAACAAGAAATCTCTGTCCTCACCCACAGTCAGCACAGTGTATGTGCAGATGGATGGCAGCATGGAGCTTTGTAAAGCAAAAACTCCGCCAGCTCCTGGGCCAGAAATCCCCCACCGGGTACCCAGGGAGGCAGATTTCCAACTGCAAGC
>NW_008633123.1:43497-47123 GCF_000691845.1 Merops nubicus | reverse complement strand
GAACGCAGTCAGCAAAGGCCTTGGCAGGGCTGGGCACTGTCTGCTCCTCGTGGCTCTTCCAGGCCTCCTCAGTTTGCCAGTGTGTGCTGGTGGATGCTGGCAGGCTCTGGGCACTCCCCCGTGCCAGGCAAAGAGCGGTCTGCCTGCGGGGCACAGAACAGCAGTGACAGTGACACACCATGGACAAGGAGTGGAGACAGCAAAGCAGAACCACCCAGAGGGAGAAACTGCAGCACCAGGCCTCAGTTTCACTCAGAAATGACTTCACCTGGGTTACCCACACCCACTGTGACCCTGTTGCATGTCCTTTGGTTTGTACAGCAGCTCAGCAAGCAGCAGAGTCTGAATTTAGCCAAGTCCTTTTGCTGTACCTCGTTACCTGATGGGAACCCTCTTGTGTTGGTAACGTGGCAGGAACAAAGCAGGGGAGGGTTGGAACCATCCTCACCCTGCAACTGTGCTGATAATAAACTCCTGGAAACAAGAACTCTTTCCTCCCTTCTGGTTTCCCAAAGCAACACCAGAAGCACACAAACCAAACCCTGATTTGCTGGGGAAGTTTAAACACTGGATCTTGTCTGTGGTGGTAGATGTGTGTCACCCAAGCCTGGGAGCTCAGACATCCCCAGGCAGTGTAAGCAAGATGCTGCTGGAAGCAGGCTCACAGCAACATGGGCTTCACCTGTCCTCCCAGGAATTCCTCCCACCCTTCCCTGTGTCCCCCCGTTTGGGTCCCAGCTGGGGGTCATTGCTGCCTAAGCAGCCCCCTAACGGGCACCTGGCACGCCCTGAGGGTGGGTGCTCACCTGGGGCTGCCCCTCGAGGTTATTTTGCCAGTGCTCCAGGACCAGGAGAAGCTTCAGTGATAATGTGAGGGGGCCTCATTTGCCTGCAAGAGAACTTGACTTTCTGGCAGGCAGTGGGGATCCTGAAGTTAGATGGATGGAGCTCCAGCTCCATCCCCCAGCACACCCCCCAGAACCCCTCAAGACCCCCCAGCAAGAAAAGTGTCTGTGTCCAGGCTTCTAATTTTTCCTTCAGCAAGACAACAAACTGTAAGTGGGGCTGGGGAGCGAGCAGGGAGGTGAGGTGAGGTGAGGTGATGGAGTCACCTCGAGGCTACCCTGGCACCACTTTGCTCTCGAGTGGCTGATGTGCAGGTGGGGTTTGCTAAGTCCATGCTGGGCTGCTCCTGCATTGTTTTGAGCATAGTTGGGTTTGCTTTGCACTTTTTGGCCTGGGCAGCACTGCTGTATTCCTGGGTGACAACCAGAGCTGCTGCTCATCAAGAGTGTGGGGAGAAAGGGGGTGGAAGAGACCCTACATGTGTGACTCTAACCCTGTACCCTGGCAGACAGGGTCTGGTGCAGGGGTTGATCAGGGTCCTCTGTAGGGTCTTTGGAGCTTCACCTGGCCCTGCTCCCCTCGGAGACCGTGGAGGCTGAGGCCATCCTGTGCTTCTCAGCAGCCCCTGCACTGCTTCTGCCTTAGCCAGGGGGGTAATCCAAAGTGAACCACGACAACACTGCAGTTGGAGGGGAGATGACTGTCTGCTGGAGAGAAAAGCATCAGGGAGAGGGTGTATAATTTGGTGGGAAAGTTTTTGGTGGCAGACTGGAACATTAATGTATCTGTTCATGTTGCTGTTGCCCTGAAAATGGAGCTGCCCAAAGTATCTCAGCTGACATAACACTCTTTGTGTAAGTGTGAGGCATCGCTCCTGTGTTTCTCTCATGTCTTCATTCTCTGCTGCTTAACCTCTTCACCCTCGCCCTCATCCTCGCCTTCCTCAGGCTCCTCTCCTGCTGTGCTGCTGCTAGAAATCACTCTGCTCTCACTCTGTCAGCTACTTATTTCTGAATCATTTCCTCTATTCTACTTCTCAGATTCCTCCACTTGTACAGTAACATATCTGTGTGTGATCTTTTGCTACGTTTTCCCCCCTGCTGGTTCTTTGACAATCCTCCTGTCCGTGGCTCAGGGATTATTTTGTGGCACGTTCTGTGTTATCTCCTGTAATAGATTTTGCACGGTCCTCTCCTGTTGTTTTTGCTGCCCTTCTCCTCTGTCACGTTTTGAAGTCTTGATAAGGCTTTCAAAGAGCAGCCCTCGACTTGAAGAACATCTTCCCATGAGCCTTCTTCTTTCTCTATGAAACTGCTTTATGTTAAACTGCTTCACATTTCTGTTGGAGAAGTATTTAAGTGCAGCCCAGCACAGAGGCTGCTCCCAGCTCCCCTCTTCCTGGTGGGTGTTTCTGCATTGTTAGTCCTGTGCCTACACTGATGCTGGGAGCACGGGTGATGAGGAGGCCAGGAGAACGAGGGGAGATGAGGCTGGCTGGTGGGGCACAGCACTGAAAACGCCTGCTGCTAGCATTGGGAGGTTTAGGAGGATGCCAGCAGGACTGTGTCCCGCCTCAGAAATGTAAAGAAAAATGCCATGGGACTCGCCAAGCTTCCTCCAAAGTTATTTTCTCTGCTCATTGTGATGACAGAGATGCACGTTGGAGCCCCTGTGTCCTGCTAGTAGCTCACTGAGGGAGACATTTCAGCGTGATCCAGCTTGAGGGGGATGTTCCCAGAGCAGGAGCTTGGAGCTCAGGCAAGACCCTGTGCCACTGGGCTGAGCGTGGAGGGCTGAGGTGACACATGGGATGTCCCCAGCTCTCTCAAAGGATGCTGGTTTGGAGGAGGGCCTGGTGAGCTGCTGGGGTGGGGGATGCCAGCTAGCACCTCACAGCCGGGCTCCAGGGAGCACTTCGTGTCTTCAGTCCTGCCCTGCCTTCAGAGGGAAGGCTCAGGAGAGCCCAGTTCTCTGCCACTCAAAGAGAAAGGCAGGAGTGTAGCAGCAGAGAACTGCAGATACACTGAGCTGACCTTTAAGGACTGGAACCCATCCTCTGCTCACCTCTCGGACTCGGTGTCAGGAGTTTTGGGGCAGGAAGGGAGGCTGGCTGGGGTGGGGGAGGAAGCTGGGAAACGAAACGAGGCACGAAGGCTGCACCCAGAGTCTTTTATCAGGTACATCTTCGTTTTTTCGAGTGCCTATCATATCACGCAAACTGCTCTTGAAGAGCCCTCCATTTACCCTCTCCCCTAATTAAATGTGCACTTCATTAATGTAAATTGGGGGTTTAATGCTCTTGTTGAAATTCTGAAGAAAGTGCTATGGCCTCGCAAAATGCTTAAGCATCATTGCAAATTAGATTAGGGACCAAGAAAGGCAGTAAAATTAGAATGATAATGGTTGATGTGGCTTCCTGACAGGCGTGACTATTCAGGGATCAATGGGATGGAGAACAGTTTCCCCCAGCCTAAAGCGAAAGGCAGGGACAGACGTCAGCCTACAGATGTGGCTTTTGGAAGCTCTTTCAATTAGTTTAATTTGGTAAATGGTGGGGATTTAGAGGCTCTTAGCCAGTCATACAAGACAAGAATACATTGAAATGTTTTTTCGCTTTTTAACATAAAATAGGATTGGCCACATTTGCATTTCTTAACGCCGGGGTGGGGAGGAGGAGGAGGAGGAGGCGGCTGGGGGGTGTGTGTTTAACCAGCTCGGGGCTTTACAATGGAAAGGCTGGAGCTGGTTCGGAGCCTGCCCGGTGCGGGGCCTCGCCCGCA
>NW_008633123.1:22995-43471 GCF_000691845.1 Merops nubicus | reverse complement strand
GGGGCCCCGGAGGGGCCCGAGCCCAGCTCAGCTTCCCCAGCGATCCGGTTAATGCTGTCCCTGGTCCTCTCCTGGGAGAAAACAATTCCCGTGCCGCCAGGGTGTTTGCCAGAGGGAGAGCTCGGGGTCGGGAGGTTTGGCTTGGAGGGGCTGGCTGTGTTTTTTTTGGAGGAGGAGGAGAGCAGCTCTGGAAGTGTGGCAGCTCCTCTTGTGCTTCAGGAGAAGAGCTTCTCAGCCTCAGGACAGCATCCCTGTTAAACCCCAGCCGTCCAGAAGTTAGTTTTTGGATCTGGTTGGGGATATTGACTCAACCCCTTGCTGACGGACTCACCTCATCCTTTTTTGGGAAGTATTGCAGAATTGCAGTCCCGGATGGGCAGAGCTCTGCTTGTCAAACGCCCCAGCGCCAGGCTGGCGTATGGCACATCTGTAACCCCTCTGCGGTGACTCCAGCCAGGCAGGGTGTAGCTGCTGGGTGCCGGGCAGCCTGCCTGCCCCAGCCTGCTAAACCAGAGGCTCTCCTGCTGTGTGCCCAGAGAGCAACCCCAGCCAGTGGCCCTGGAGAGGGGGAGCACTTGGGCACAGCTCGGCATCGAGGTGCCCTTTGGGCAGCAGCGGGGAGGCTCCTGCAGAGCCCGCCTCGCTCCAGCCACCGCAGCCGGGCTCTCAATTTCATTAGCACTAAATTCACCTTTACAAAACATTTAATTCTTAAAAACTGCTCGATTTGGCAAGGGCACCAGCTGAAAGATCAAGTTACTGTTTGCAAATGCCAGACGTGAATTAATTTAGCAGTGTACTCCTGACTGTATGAAAACATATCCCAAATATTGACTTTTTCTTCCTTGAGTTAAACCTCTTTTGCTGCGATGGGTGAGGCATCCCTCTGGTACAGTGAGCTGGTATTGAGTCATTCTGAAGCTTTTTCAGCATGCTGCTCGTTTGGAGATGTGGACATGAGGGTACTAGGTGTCTGCTGCTGCCTGGAGAGTTAGGAGAGAGAATCTGATAGCTGATTTGGGAGCTGTGTGCTTCCAGTGCACCTAGGGCAAGCCTGCAAAAGTGATTTAAAAGTTCTCTTTTAAACAGAGACAGGGTAGCACCATCCACTTTGAAAGAAAAAACTGGGAATCTGTTCTGGCTGCTTGTTAGCCCAAAACATTTTGCTGTGGAAGAGGAAAATGGAGAGTTGTGCCTTGATAACCTTAAATGGAAAAAAAAAGCTACTAAAAAAAAAAAAGGGAAGGCAGATGAACTTCTTGCAAGGCAGAGGTAGGAAGTGTCTGAGGATGCTTTTTCTGTGTATGAGTTTGTCCTGACAGGCACAGCCACAGAGCCAGAAAGAGCCCGACAAGCACAAGCCAGGCGAGGGTAACAGCCATGAGCAGGCAGAGCAGATGGAAGTCCTGCAGGGAGAGGGGCTGGTTGACCTCAAGGAATTGGTAAGTACTTTGCCCTCGCAGGTCTCCCTGTGCCCCTGTGGACAGCAGGCTCTGGGAAGCAGAGCTTCCCTGCTGCAAGGGCATGATGAGGTGTGGCCCTGCGGATCACTCTCACTTATTCAGCTGTTAAAGCAGCTTAAACCCTTATAAGAACATTAACATTTGGGTGCCAATACCAGCTTGACCTTTATTCACAAAGTGCAAAGAGTTGGAAGTAGAACAGATTGGTTGCCAGCGATTGCCTTTTATGTGCAGTTTAGAGGCTTTGATTTCTCTCCCCTTTCTTCCTTTAATCTGACATCGCTGGCTTGAATATGTTTGTGCTCTAAGTAAACAGGGCCAGGGCAGGGCTCCCTTTTTGAAGAACTGTGTGTGTGAGAGTGAGGTGGGGGGTGAGCCGACCTTCAAAAAAAGAAAAAGTTTGCCTTTGGAATTAGAGGGCTTAAGAATAGATGGAGGACCCCGGGAGTGAATGGGGCTGAGCACAGATCTCCAGGCTGAGCTCCACACCAGTCCAGAGGAGCCCCAGCTATTGATCCCAAGTGGCTGTGTACATCAGGAATGAGAATGTCAGGATTTATATTAACTCCCCTGGACTTTTGACTTCATGACACGCACAAGAGAAGCTCAGAGTGAGGCACGACAAGGGTGAAGTGTCCAAAATGGGCACGCTGCCTTGTCTGCTGGCCATCTGGGACCCCCTTGTGTTCTTGTGCTAGCCCTGAGGTAGAAGAGATGCCCAAGACTATGGTTTGTTTGCTTCTTGTGATCTGTGATTTTCTGCTCTTTACCAATCCTGCATCATGATAGAGTCAAATCATGGTCGACCCTTTTCCAGAAGCATGGAAGGGAACCTGAGAGGAGGAGGAGGGTAGTGGCAGAAGAGAGGAAGGCTGTCTGATGTCTCAGCACAACCAGCCCCTTTATTGTATGATGGCTTTGACAGAGCCAGCCAACTGGGGCATCATGGCCCTGATTTCTCAGAGCTATCAGCTTCCTAACAGTCTGGGTAAAGTTAGACCTCCGTGCTTACAGGCTTCAGAGTTGTTTGGGCACTTGGCTCTGCCTTTGACTCTCTTTTTAAGCCTCTAATACTGATTGCAATGGCTTTCTGGTGGTTTTGCTTAGAGGACAGTTGTGTTCCACAGGCTCTGCAGCCCTTTGTCAAAGTACACTTCCTCAGGACAGCAGTTTTCCAGCCACTGTGGTTATGCATAATAAATGGCACAGCCTGCAGAACTGCATTTAAAGGAAAAGAGAAAACACACTGGCCATTAAAGGTCATCCATCTACATCTGCAACGAGCCAGATGGTTTTGGTGTTTGATAGAAACATCTTCTAAATCCAGGTTGCCCTTCCATCTGTGTGAAAGCTCCAAGAGCTGGAGACTGCCCTGGCTTGCTGCTGAGACTGGTGCTGCAGCAAGGCAATCTGCTCCATGCTACTCCACTAGCCATGGGCTTAGTCTTGACTTACCCAGATTCGTGTCTCAGTTACTGTGTAACTGTCACCAGGCTGCATTCCTCATTTAAACCAGGAGCCCTTCCCAATCCCTTGTCCTGCACGTCAGCCTGCTTCAAGCCGCCTTGCCTTCTGCAAGGCTTCAACCAAACCGCTGCCCAAAGCATTCATTTAGCTAAAAGTGCTTCTTTGTGCTGACAAAATACATCTATAGAGCAGAAGAAGGGCTTGAATGAACATTTCAAGTCTTACCTGTCACAAGCCATTAGCTGAATTGCTTAAAGAAATCCCCTGACAAGTGTAATTGCTGGTTTTGTGTTACAGAGCTTCATGATATTGCCTACCAGAAGAAATTCTTGTACAAAAGCCCCTTCTGTTTAATAAAGTAATTTGTTCCAGTAACAGTGATAATAAAATTGCTGAAATGAAACAGGATTGTTCAATGAGGACCTGAATCCAATTTTCCATACTAGTACGATTATGCTTTTATCTCTGTGTTTACTCATTTGTAGAATTGCTATCAGACTTTTTATGTGTAATTAATAGGATTAATGGTTCCCAGGGCAGACAAGACAGTACCCAGGAGCATGGCACCTTATTTTGCATGCCAATGAGACATCAGCTTTACGTGGGGTGTTGCAAGAGGGCGCAATGGGCTGGTTTCCTCTCTGTTCTTTGCAACAGGTGGAGGGGGTCTCAGGATATTTGGGGTTTGGGCCCAAAGCAGGGTTAACTAACACCTCTGTGCTGCTGTACGTTCAGAAGGGTTGCTTCTGGTTTGCTGCTAAGAACAGGAGTTTATCTAAGTTTCCTGTGGTGCACGGGATGGGGGAGAACCCCTGTCCTTGGAGCTGAAAATAGCTGTGAAACAGTTGTCAGTGTTGGGGTTTTCTCTTTGCACATCTGGAAATTATTTGGGAAAGACTTATGAGCCACAGAAAGAGTCTTCACTTTGTGGTGACTGAGGGGGTGCCCAGGCAGACAGATCTATGCAAGTTTTCTCTGCTAGAAGTCCACAGAGAGGAAGATGGAGAAGCACCATGGTTTGATGGTGTGACCCAGGGCTTAAGAGTCTTCACTTTGTGGTGACTGAGGAGGTGCCCAGACAGATGGATCTATGCTAAGTTTTCTCTGTTAGAAGTCCAGAGAGAGGAAGATGAAGGAGAAGCACCATGGTTTGCTGGTGTGACCCAGGGCTCGTTACGCTGGTGCCTCTGCACATAGCAGTGCATGACCTCTCTAACTTCAGCTAAGATCAAATCTCCTGAATCTGAGGCTTGTAAGCTAGTTAGCTTCACAGTTCACAAATGGAAGTAACGTGCCAACTTCTGTTCCCCTGTTTTCTGGCACTCTCTGTTAATTCCAAAGCTATAGGGCTGACACTTGAGCTTCTAAAACTGGCAATATTTGGGGCTCGAGCAGAGAAAGTGACCAGTGATAGAGTAAGTGAGCAGAGAAGTGGTAGTTTACTTGCTCCTTAAAGCTTGCCATGGAATGACGTTAGGTGCAAGACTCAAATGCTCCATTAGTCACTTCAATTCCAGCACAAACATATTTAGCTCCTAATGAGGGAATGCAGGCACACTCCGAGCAGTTATTAATATTCCCTGGCGTCCCAGTGGCACCAGTGCTGTGCTCACTGCTGCCCACACACACAGCCAGAGCAAGCCCTGTTCCAGAGAGCTGACAGCATGAGCAAAATCGTGGCCAGCTCAGGGATTTGCACTCCTGGAGGCAAGCTGAAAGCCCCTCTGACCTATTTTTAACTTGGGGCTACAGGCATATTTCAGGAGAAGCTTGGTGGGGTAACTTGCTCGGTGTGATTAAACACCCAGGCTGGGGGAAGAAGTCACCAGCTTCCTTTTGGGCCCTGCAGTCAGGGCAGGGCTCTGGGGGCAGCCTCCAGCTCTGGGGTGGTGAGGCAGGTGTCTGTGCTCAGAGCTGGTGGCAGCCCAGAGAGGCTGGTGCTTGCTCAGGGCTGTCTGGAGAGCCTGCTGCCCAGCACTCTGCTCTGGTTAGACACCTCTGCATCTGGTAAGGGAGCTGGACCTCAGACTCAAACCCTGGGATGTGTTTTAAGCTGATTAAAAAAGTAAAGATGTGAGTATTCTAAAGCACTCATCTGAACACAGAAACAAACAAAAAGTCAAAATGGTCTGATGGTGCAGTACTGGGAAATAGTAGAGAAGCAGAGAAATCAGTTACATGGTGCTTATTTTATTGCAGATTTAATCAGATAAACTTTCAGAGTCTATCTTGCTGATGTTTTCACTTGATATGGATTTGAGGCCCTTTAAATCCAACAGGGCTTTATAGCTGCAGGGGCTGCCTGGGGTGCCTGCTGATGCCAGGGTCTGATACAGGGGGGTGCTGCAGGAGAAATGTGTTTGTTTAATTCAAGGGTGAATAAAAATCAGAAGTAATATTAACCAAATGAGGTTGGGAAAATTTTAGCAAGTCCTTGGAGGCCAGACAGGATGAAAGAAGGGAGGGAAAGAAGCAGAAGCTCTTTCTGTTTCAGTTCACAAGTATTGTGCTCCCAAAGGCGTTCCCTTGCTCCCTTCTGGCTGCAGGCTGGCTGCTGTGGCTCTGCTGATACAAACCAGCTTTTCCCAGAGAAATAGAAATGTTTTGCTTGCATGAAAGCTAAAAAAAAAAAAGAGACACTCTGAGATGGTTGACAAAATATTCTGAAACAGGCACAAAGTAACAGCTACCAGCAAACAAAACATGTAAGTTGTTACTTTACCACTAGGAAAAACCATTTCCTACACACACTTTCTTTTTAAGTGGAAGAGGAGAAAATGCACAGGCCTGTGAATTTCAGGGTATGTCTGGAGGTGTAAGGTACACACCCCCTGCTTGGTGGAAGTTCTTTTTAATGCAGAGGTAGTCTGTGCATGGGGGACTATTTAATACATGGAAGTGTAACTTGGATATGCCTAGAACTGGTTGCCCTGGGAAGTCGTGTGTTCAAAACCAGTTTGGATGGGGCTCTGTGCAATCTGGTCTAGAGGGAAGTGTCCTGCCCGTGGCAGGGAGGTTGGAATTAGATGATCTTTAAGGCCCCTTCCAACCCAAAGCATTCTGTGATGCTCTATATTAAGTTTTCACATCTCTCACAGGCAGGTGTGACACTGGGCTGTAGTCTCTGGACCTCATTTCTGTGTAAAAATTAAACTCCTTCAAGGCCAGGTGGGGTTTCCTTCTGCTTCTCATTTGTGGAGACCCTCACTCAGCCTCCCACAGGGGCTGTGCTGGTCCAGTGTGGGGTGCTATGAGTTCTGGGGTTAAGCCCTGGGAGATGGGGAGGACTGTCCTGCCAGTGCAGTACCCCAGTTTCCACTCTGCTCCTCTCGTGGCTCTGGGCTGGGAGCTGTTCCAGTTAACTTAGAGCACAACTGGTATTTATTGGGGTAAACGAGGAACCTCTGCCTGAAGCTCTGGGGGGCAGGAGAACTGGGTATAGAGCTGTTCACAGCAGAGGCTTTGGCCTGTGGATAGAGTGCCTGGAGCAGAAATACTGAGGTGTCTTGTTGCTCGTGTTGTATCTCCAGTGGAGTTCTGAGCTGGCTTGAAGGTGACAACTGTGCCTGTTGGGTCAGGGAGCCTGAGGGAAGGAACCTGCAGGTGGCCTGTGTGACACAGGATCACTATGCTTGGGAAGGACCTCTAGGATCATCAAGTCCCAACCATCCCAACACTTCCCTACCCACTAGACCATAGCATCAAGGGCTACATCTACTCCAGTCCCACAGAGTTTTCCTCTGTGCAGTCATTAGATGTGCTGCATTATGCCAAGGACTCCTGAGGTGCTTGAGACTGGACTGCTTGGACATGTTTGTCACTGGCCATATTTCTTGATGCTCTGCTCTAAATATTTGGCAGCAGTTCTCACAAACACCCCTCCCCACCTGCCTGCTCTCAAGGACCCCTTCAGCATCTTTTGAAACTGGTGATCTACTTTGTCTTCCTAAAGCCTCCAGCTGCCTTTTCCTCTTGGGGACAAGCTGAGGAGGGTGAGCAGTGACAGTGACTGGCTGATTTCTCCTCCTGTACCCCAGGGGTGCTCCCCTGATGTGTGGAACAGTTTTGCAGCCCAGACCATAGAGACCTCTTCTGACCCCTTGGGGATGTCCAGTTTCCACAGCATTATGGTGTTCTGGTCGTTCCATGAGAGCTCTCTGTCTCCCCAGATGCCCTTACCATCTTGCAACGAGCTTTGGGAACTGATTAAGATGGCCATAGAATAAATAATACCTGCTAGCTGACTCCTCAGCTGCCAGTCAGTCTGTTTTGAACTGCAGTCAACTCACAAACCCTAGAGCACTAGATTATTCACCATAAACTGTAGTGCCTTCTGTGTCTGGGCACTTTGTAAGGGGCTCTGACACTCATTTTCAGTGTCCAGATTGGAGAAGATCTCTAACTTATGTGAGCTAACTACCAAATTTTTTTCCTTCAGTGCTGTAGCAGTGTCAGCTTTGAGTGTTGATAAAGTTTTTGTCTGTTTGCCAGCGTGCTCATGTATCTTGCAGCTCCACCATTGAAATCAGGTGAATTTAGTCTGAACAGGACTGTGGAATTTTATGAATGGCCTAATCTAGAACCCACCAACATCTTAAAAGAGAGAGGGTCAGAGAGAGGTTTTGTGGACTTCTGTGCCCTGTGAATTCAGCTGTCTGAACAGTCAGGCTTGTTAGGGATACTGCTGATAATTCTCTTGAACTTCCAAGACCTCTGTGCTGACAGCTCAAAACAACCTCCCAAAACTGAGACACTTCAGGAAGACTACACAAGGCTTGGGGTTCAGACCAGTCTTTACTACCTTGGTGTCCATAGCGAACACCCTCAGGAGGAGCTCGTGCCCTTCTGCAGGTGGTGTGGGTGTGTAAGAGGTGCTGCTGCCCCTCCAGCCCTCTTGTGAATGCCTTCATGCTCCAGAGAGCTCCTGCCCATGCTTTGCTACCCACAGTTTCTGTACTTGCAGGAGCAACCACATGCTAAGTGTCCCTGAAGAGAGGGCAGTGAGTTTGGTGCTGGAGCAGGGTGCCAGGGCTGGGAAAGGGCTGCATGTGGAAAAGCTCCTCCAGAAGGATGTCAGGCCCCCTCCTGGGAGAGAGTGTGGTTAGGGCATGGGGCACTAAGCTGGGCACTTGCTGACTCCTTGGCTCTCTCCCAGTAAGGTTATGTTCTACCTATTGCTGCTTGTCTGCAGTGTCCAGAGGCTCTAGCAGACACCAGGTCTCTGCTGTGCTCAGAGCTGTGCTGAAATGCAGTCATGTAGGCCTGGAGGTTTTCTGAGGAAATGTGAGCCCTTTTCAAATACAATAAGACAAGTAGTAAGGTGAGAAACAGAGCTGAGGAGGGTATGTCCCCTGTCAGGCAACAGCTCAGTGGCAGAAATGTGTATAGCTCTGAACTTTCTGGATTCCAGCCCTAGTTCTGCACACACTACAGCACACCTCCTTCGTGGTGAATGGGGCAAACAGGTACAACACCCTCTTCCAGTGGTAGTTCTTCTTAGCTGGTGCATTCACACTGTCAAAATTAGTTGGAGGTTGAAAAGAGATGGAAGTTAAGTAATTGGAGCAACTAAGTAGCTGGCACTTTGAAGACACTGGTGCCCCCAAAGCCCAGGTATACAAGAGGCATGACCAGGCTACAGCACCGAGCTACGTTAGAGAGCTGGAGTCTGGCTGAGAATTAAGAGCATTTATTTTTAATATTATGTTGCCCCACTTGCTTTTCCTCTTAGGCTGTTGGGAACCCTCCTTGGCCCCTTTAAGACCCCCCTCACTGTGGGGCTCCCAGTCCCCCTGGCCAGACGTGGCAGGAATAGATGGGCCGTGGGCGAGGGGATCAATTGTAAAAAGTGGAATTAGTCATTCTAAATCATGCAGCTGTGGTCGAAGGGAGCTCTTCTAAAAATCATTAAACAATCATGTATTCCTATTGATTTATTCAAAATACCTTGAGGGGAAGCAGATTAAACACAAGGTAAAAGTAAACTAATGCAGATTAAATGGATGAAGGATGGGCCGATAGTTCCCTAGGTAGTTTTTGTACTAATGAGAGGAAAATTATATGTACACTATTACCAGGATAAAAGGGTCTATTAGAGGTCTTTTGCTTGACATATTTATGTATTTCAAATACTAAGTAGCACAGTGAATTAGGTTTACTCTGGGCATTTGTTATTTTTATTGCATCTCCAAGTGATAAACAGGGCTTTCTGCGAGGGCAGCACGCTGCTCTGCTCAGGAGGCACAGCCCTCCCTGCAGAGCACAATGCTGAGATGACAACTGCATTTTGGAGGCCATTTATTAGCAAGCCAAGTGCAGTTTTACGCCCACTTCTGAGAATTGCAGTCGGTGTTCAGAACGAGGAGTGCAGGTATCTGTCAGCATTTGTAGCCACCATCACCCCATCCTCTTTCCACTCCCTATTCCCAAGCTGCTGCTCTGGAGTGGCACTTGTCCAGAAGCCAGGTGATGACTGGGGTGATGCATTCCCTGTGCCACCCCCTCCTGCCTGTCAGGCACTCACAGCAGTGCCCTGAGCACACTGCACTGCAGGAGGATGACACTGTTAAAGCACAATGGAGTTGTCATCTCATATGTGCTTGTTCTAACTGCTGCTTGTGCTGGAGATGGGCAGGTTCAGACCTTGGAAGCAGCTGTATCAAATACAGTTGGAAACAGGGCAGTCATATTAGATGCCATCAAATTCCAGCTTTAATTTAGGCAAGTCACCTCAATTTGGGTTTATAAAAGCGTCTGAATGGGGTAGAATCAACCACAGGGGTAACGGGCAAGGTTATTAAATTGAAAGAGTTTTATAATTTTCAGGAGCTGGGAGCTGTAGAGCTGCTTCTTGTTGCAGGTAACAGGGCTGCTGACCACAGGCTCAGCGTGTTACACAGACTGCTTCTGGCTTTCCTGCAAACACCCCAATAACTACCACTGCAATGACTTTAAAAACAGGTATCTCAAGAGGAATTGGAGACTGTATAGGAAACAGTGTTACCATGCTGAGATATTTGTCTGCAGAGCTAAATTAATATTATTAAGAAAAAAACAAAATACATGACATTTATTAAAATGTGTAGTAACTACTTGTCCATATATATGCAGAACAGTATATGAAGCAATCATAATTAAGTGGATTAGTTGTGTACCTCATCTACTCTTGTAATTACTGCTCTCATTGAATAATGTATCTGAACTAACCCAGCAAACAAAACCTTGCTGTGACAGCTGGATGAAAAGTCTAAAACACCACCCTGATGGGCAATTTCATTCTATGTTACACTTGATTAAAATATAGCTAATAAGCTGCAGATATGAAACCTTAAGCTCAGTAATTAATATGTAACTTGTAACGTGCCTAAACCATGGATTATGGGCACCCTTAGGGGCTTGGCAGTCAGAACAGAAATATCTGTCCTACAGGAGAAGAATAAAGGTTTCCCCTCCACCCCCCTGGGTCACCTCAGAGTTCTCTGAGCTGGGCCTGGGCGAGAGGTGCAGGTAGTTTGGGGCAAGCAGGGAGGGGGTGCTGGGGGCACCCCTGGCTCCTGGCAGGGCCGATGCCCAGCTTTGGCTCATTGCTTCCCCGTGTAGCCTTGAGCTTCACCCGTCCCCCAGAGGCACGCTGCAGATTCTTCTGGCTGCAGAGCAGGAGGGAGGGCAGGAGAGCATCTCATCTGGAGCTCGAGTGTGCCTGTGGCCCCGGATTGAATCTGAGTGACTGAAATGCTGCTGCCCACAGGGGAAGGGAGAGGTTGCCACCGCATGGCAGGGCTCTGACCTGCTGGAGCAGCACTTCTAGCTGCTCAGCTTCTGGCTCCTCGTCTTGTGCCAAACCCATGCTGAACCCTTGAAACTGAAGCTGGACACTCCAGAGCTGTTCCATGAGTGTTCAGTCACTTTTGCTGTGCAGGGTGATGCTCTGTCAGACTGACACTTCAGCCAGCTAGTTTTAAGCCATGCATGTGATTTATTTGTCCCTTGCTTCCTGGGCTGGCATAGCCAAGTCCTGCCCCTTAGGACAGACTGAGGGGTGAACCTAGGTTTCTGTTTTTATTTTTTCACCCTGCTAATACTTTTCTTTATTGACAACATGATTCTGAAGTAATCTTTAGCTTTTTAACAATGTGGAGGTTTCGTTTCTGTGGGTTCCCAAGTGCAAGGCTTATCTAGTAGCAGCACCTAGAAGCCTGTACTGAAAAACAGATTTTGTTTGGACATGCAGATGTTCACTCTGCTGTTCACCTTCCCCTGGGAGATCTTGGAGCTGAAGAATGAACTCTTCCAAATTTCTTTTCCTACAGTTGATCCAACATTACTTTGGGGGGGAAAAAAAAACCTTTATAGGCACCTGTGTTCAGAACAGCACAGTTTGGTTTGAAGCATTTTCAGGTTTTGCTAGATATCACTTTCCATCAAGTCCTGTCGGTAGAATCTTGACTTTTTAAACTTGTATCACTTGATTTTTTAACTTTTTTTTTTAATTAAAAAAAGTAAGAGAGTTTCTAAGTACAGAGAAATTGCAGGAACTTGCTCAGCTATGAGATGTCATCCCCTGAAGGAAGCAGGAGAAGCATTGGTGAGAATGGGCATAGAAATCATCCGCAGCAGAGCTCCTGAACCTGGTTCCAGCTGTGCTCAGCCCAGCAAGGAGGAAAAGGAGTGACCATGCAGAGACATCAACAGCAAGTAAAGTATAGTGGCAGGCAGAGAGAGGTGGGAAGAACCTCATCAAATGTGAAAAAATGGGTCTCCCAAACCAAGGGAGGAGGCTCCTTGCACTGTAACTCACTGCCAGACAAAAAGCAGTTGCACCTGACATGGGAAACTCTGCCTGTAAGCCAAAGTAAACAGCAGAATATTTTAAATTATTGACTTAAGTACCTCTTGAAAAATATTAATATAGCCTGGTTTCATAAATAATTTATTCATCTGTCAGTAAGTGGAGATTTGTTTCCCTTGGTGCTTTCATGGAGCTGTCCTGACTGCCAGGATCAGTTCAGCCTGGGATTCTGCTCTGCAGGAAGATAAAACTGCAGAAATTGTCAGACTTGATCAGAGCAGGCAGTCCATCTGATCAACTACCCTGTCACCAGCTTACTTGAAAAATAAAGGAAGGGTTTTTTTCTCCTCTTGCTGCTCTTTAGAATCTTCAGAGTCTCTCTGCTCTGTATCTCTTCCTTTGTTCAAGTTGCCTCTAGCCAGAGCAGGAGAGAAGTGTCTCCAGAAAATCAGTTTGTTCCATCTTTGTTAGATACCTGTTCTTGGATGGGAGTTCAGTCCCAAATCTTGGCTTCAGAAGCATAACTTCCAATTATGATAGTTGCATTAGAGGAATTCAGGAGTAAATGTCAACGAGAGCTTGCCAAGTAACACCAAACAAAAAAAACCATGAGTTTGAGGGAGAGGAAGGAAAAAGGCTTCTGCAGCCAGAGCTTTATCTCTTGTAGAGTGGTCTGTCCCAGGTCATTTCTGTGTAGGTGGTGTGTAGATATGATGAATAATGCAGCCTACAAAAAAAAGAAGCCTGTAAAGAGATGGAAATCCCATCTGTAAGTGAAGCTGTGGCATTTCCCAACAGGTGTGGATTGAAAGTAGAGAAGAGCTTGAGGTATCACAACCAACAAAAATGTTCCCCTACTTACTTCACAGCTGAGGACAACCTAGAAGAGTAGACTGGCACTCTTTATGAGTTGATAGTGATCTGCTGGGTTTAGGTGATGTGCACACTTCTACAATGCACTAGGAGAAGCATCAACAAAAAGCAGAACTCAGTGAACTCCTGCTGCCTGGAGAACAACTGGTGCTAATCCTGTGCCCACTGCATGTGCCCAGAGCATCTTTGAACCTTTCTTTGTCTGCTTTCAAGGCCTGCTGTGAATAAAGAATGTAACAACTGCTGGGTGTCCATATAAGAAACAAATTAAACTTTAAAAATGATCAGTGTCAGATGTGGTTTTAGGCCAAGCACTTCCAACCACTACTAATACCTTCTCTCTTAGTGTACAGTTGTTGGAAGAAAGTCACTGCATGGTGAATTATTTGGGTGCCTGGAAAGTGAGACTTGATTTGTGAGGTCTTCTGTTATTCAACATTAGGCAAGAAATAATTCAGTATGCCCATAAGCTGTCAGCCCTGGTCCTTCCCTGGGAAGGCATCAAGCAGAGCTCAGATTCATGTTTTGATGACATGAAATGTTTTGTGCCTTTTTGCCTGAGGCTCGATGTTTGTCACAGCCTAGACAGCAGTGACAAAAAACATGAGGCATGGGATTTTCATAAAGAGTGGTGCTATTTGTCAGTCCCTTGGATCCAGGGTATTTTTAATGGGTTTAACCCTGCCCAGCTGAAGTGCTAGAGCAGGTTAAGTGGATGCTTTAAAACTATGAAATGTAGATGGATAGTTTCTAATATATTATGGCAAAAAATGATAGGTTTGTCTGACTCTGTTTTTCAAGTCAGGTGTCTTGATATTAAACAGATTTAAATCATTATCTTCCCTATTGAATAAAATTGGAATTATTGCCTCTTAAATTTTGTTATGGTCAAGCCATGACTTCTTTCTTTTCATAAGAAACAAGCAGATTTGTGCAAAACAACCATTATCAACGGACTGTATCATCTGGCAACACAGAACATCTCCCTCCACCTCCTAGGTATGGTGTGCCTGGTGCACCCCAGGACATGCCTGGTGCACCCCAGGACATGCCTGGCCCTTCTGGCTGCCAGGGCATGCTGCTGACTCATAACAATTTGCCATCAGCTCTTCAGAGCTGAGCAAAATCTAACCATGACCCCCAGCTCTCTGTTCTCCAGCCCCTCATCCTCCAGTTTGTTCTAAGATTGTTCTAAGCAGTTACTTCAGAGCTGAGCAAAATCTAACCATGACCCCCAGCTCTCTGTTCTCCAGCCCCTCATCCTCCAGTCTGTATGTCTGAGCAGTTACCCAGTTCCAGATGGAGAATCTGTCTCTTGCTCAGTAAAATACTGGTTGCTGCAGCAGTTGGTTCTACAAGGCCAAATTATGGCTTTGGCTGATGCCTGGAGGGGAGTAGCCCCAGAGGAATGGTTAGGGAATCTCAGTGCATTGCCATGTTTCTCTTCCCACAGTGGAAAAGAATACAAAATTTATTAATTCCTCCTGCTGCTGTTTATTAGTACAGATTTCCTGGCTGATGCAGTGATGTTAGTGGAGATAAAAACTCCACTCCTTCCCCTTCTTCTCTGCCCACGTGCAAGCTGTTCCCCTAAGCACAGAGACAAGGGATACTTGTGAAGTGCTTCAAATGACCTACATCTCTTTATTCTCTTCTGTGTTGCTTTGCTGGCCAAGTTTTCCCCTTAAAAGTCAAGATAAATAATTGGTATAAGCTGTCACAGGCTGTTCTCCTCATCTATATTGTATTCAAACAGGAGAACAACTTTTATCACATTTCCAGAACAGGAAAAAATAACATAGGATGTTTCCAGGTGATTAATAATCAGAAGAGGGAATGCTGAGGACCACAGACAGCTGAAGAAAATTCATCTCTCTTTAAGCAAGACTATATATTTTTGATGTTCATTAAGTTTTAATACTTCCTAGTCTCACCTCAGTAGATTTCATTTTCTTGGAATAAATTGTTAGCATTTGTATAACTTTGACACGATTATTTTGGAGGCTCTTTGAGAGGGAGTTTTGCTTCAGAGCTCAAACAAGAGGGTTTGAATTTTTGGTTCCAAGCATGGATTTGTTTTTATTTATTGAATGTGCCTCTTGAGACTTCTGGCTTCCTGTACAAAACCAAAATGAGACAGGCTGGCTTGCCAAAGCTGCAGAATCCTCCCCACCATCCAGCTGACACTGCTGAGGAGCAGCTGATGACTGCATATCTATAAGCAGGAAAGCATTGTGGAGAAGAAAACTGCACTCAGGTAGCTCTTCACTGACAAATATTGTCTTTATACAGTTTCTCCCTCTATCTCTTGTCCTTACCAGCCTTTCTTTGTTAGTTGGTCTGGACATGAGCTTGAATGCTGCATCTGAATACTCTTCTAGTGATAGCAAGTGGAGAGTGCTGGGCTTTGGGACAGCACACACTGCATCAGTTAGAGCTTTTCCAAGTGAAATCACTATTGGATGGGTGTGGAAATGACAGGGGAGACAGAGGATGGAGTGCTGGGGTTATTTTTGGCCATGAGAGAAGGAGAATCTATGTTCTTTCCCACCTGTGAATTTAGTTCCTTGAGTCACTGTAATAAAAGTGGCTTTTGGAATCCACACAGTGGTTCATCAAAACATAGGACTCTGTGGAACTGAAATGGCACTTTCCACTCCCCACTGGAAAAGGGTCAGCACCAGCAGGATTTCTCCTGGATGATCACCCTAGAGAGGTCAGAGATGGGAAGAGAGCACCAAAACTCACTCCAGATCAATACCTATGTGTTGTCCACATGAAAAAAAAGGACAGAGGAGAGAGAAGATAGTGTGAATAACCTGTCATATCTATTATGCCTGTGGGTAAATGGTGACAAACTGACAGCACAGTGTAGATGAGCTGGATCCAGCTGCAAATGCAGCAGTACCACTGGTGCTGAGCAAGTACCTCCAGAATGAGTGTCCTGAAATGGCTCATTCAGCAGCTCTGCTTGAAGCCAGTGTCATAGGCAGTGGTTTAGATACTTCATGTTGTCAGGGACTTTGTGGCTTGGTTTTTTCCTACCTACTCTGGTTGCCCACTGCTGTTTCCCTTGTTCTGGTAAGTGTATCCAGCCATGACTTGCCTCCTGCACTGAGAAACACTTTCAGCTCCTTTCTTCCAGGCAGCACCTGAGCCCTTCCCCTGCCTTCTCTTCCAGGCTCAGCACCCTCAGGGTCTGGGACAAGCTGCTTGCAGACCAAGGTGACACAGTACTCCTGTGGCAAGGAAAGCTGAGGGCTGCACACAGGCCTCTCCTCCTTGCCTTGGCTCCTTCTGCTACACAAAGAGGATGCTGATTAATGGTAGTGACCTAGCTGACTTAATTTAGGTTTGTGTTTCCTGGCACTGGTATATCAAAAATCATTTAAGGGCACTCTGGTGGTTTTAGTAGTGGTATTAGTTTTATTATGTGGCACTAGGCTGTTCCCTCAGATTTTTAAATCTCTAGCCAAAATCTGTCTGCGCTCTCAATGGGATCTGGAGCTCCCCAGCACTTGCTATGAGGTCAGGTTTTGGTGTGGTGCTCCCAGCAGGCACGTTAGCCATTTAAAATTTTAAAAGTCAGTGGCAAATCAAAGCTGGGCTTCTCTTTTCTGTATGTCTGAGACTGTTTAACAGCCTCAGCCACGTGCAGTAGGTAACTCACTTTGCCTTACCAGCCAAAATGACAGCAACTCGGACTCAAGGAGAAGTAAAAGTAGCATGAAGTAGCAGAGTGGGCTTTCAGATGTCATCTGATGGCTTTTCTAAGCAGCAGCTCGATTGTCTGTGTGTCTAGCCAGAGCTCTGTCACTACCAGAGGGAAGGGGAAGAGAAACAAGTGGAAGACCTGCATGACAAAAGGCTGAGTTACTAATACAGTCATCATTTCCTAATGGAAAACATTCTTTAAGCTATTTTCCCAGAGGACACCTGCAAACACTCTGCAACTGTGCACAGGAGCTAGAAATGGGAATGTGTGTTGGAGTAAAAGGACCTTGACAAGCTACAAAATTCTTGTTCATGCATTCAGTCCAGTCATGGTCCGAGCACACCCTCACACATCTGCAGGCAGGAAAGATGTGATACATCAGAGAAGCTCTCACTGTTTGCCAGAGGTCTTAAGAGGATCTTCTATTTCATTCGGTAGTAATGCCCTTTTTGTTGACAAAAGTAAATTGATGACAGGCAAGAGCGAAGCATTCGGTGGAAAAATTCTGTTGACCCTTCTCAGATTGAATTTGACCAGGGAACAGGATACCAGCAGTTGCAGAAATGATAGATTATTGTAATGACCAGCAGAATGGCCTTTTGGCATGTTTAAATGGCAATAAATTTCACTCGGAAGAGGGCAATTTAACTACTTTAGGCAGTGAGGCTCCTCTTTGTTTGAGGTGTAAATAAATTGCGGTTCATTAACAGTGCCCATATTACCTTCCCAGTGCAACTCTAAAGCAGGGGATGTTAATATTTAATTTAATTTAAGCAGGTATGCTTTGCCTGTTTGAGGTTTGGCTTTGCTGTGGGTGTTTTGTTTGGGGTTTTTTTTGGTTGTTTCATTTTTTGTTTGGTTGTTTTTTTTTTTTTCACTCCAGACTTTGGCAACTTTGGGCAACAATTTTTTCAGGGGCACTTTAACCTCCTCAGGCCCATGCACACACAGCCTCAGTAATCCCAGGTAATGAAGGGTGCACAACAGAGGACAACTGCTTGGGTTGACTTTCCCAGCCATTGTAGGTCACTGTGCCAGCTGATACCACTTCACACCAGCAAAGCCTCCAGCTTTTGGCATGTGGGATTAGGTACTGAATGAGTAGTCATGAGAAATGTCTGGAGCCAAAGCCTGACCAGTTACACTGGTGCAAAACCAAAGGAAAGGCACTGGATGGAGCAAGTGACAGCAGAACCACAGCGATGCTACTGCCAGCAGAACTCCTCTCTCATCTTTTACCTTGACTCTGAAATTGCCCCTGTGCCTGGCTCGTTATTTTGGCACAGTTCCTTGCTGAACTCTGCTGTTTGGGGAAGAGGAGAGGGGCAGGGAGGAGACGTACCCGATGCGGTTTGACATTTCCTCAAAAAGATTGTATTAAAATCCACTTACATTTAGAGCACACTCTCATTTTGGAATGCTAATAAGGCATCGTTTCATCAAGGTAAAGGGAGCAAAATCTAATCAAGCCCAAGACCAGCTAGCCTTGCTGTTGACTGTGTTTCTGAAACATCATTTTAAAAGGTTGCTTTTAAGTGTAGCTAAAAATGACAGACTTAACAAAAGTTTATAAATAACTGTGTCACTTGGCTACTTACCTCTGTCTGTAATAACCTAGCCTGATTTCTTTATTAAAGATTCTGGGGCTGGCTCTGAGCTCATATCCATGTTGCTGTTAACACCAGCGAGCACCCATTTCCCCCAGGATCCCAGTCAAGTGACAGGAAGGCAAGAAAATTTCTCCAACTCTTGGCCACTTTTTCCAATAACAGGAGCTTGGCCATGACTTCTCTTCTGGCTTTGAAAAGCTAAACCTCAAGGGAGGAGTCATTTAAAAATCTAGTTGTTGTAAAGCCAAACAAATCAAGAAGTCATCCCTAATAAACGTCATTGCAGAGCCAGGTTTATGAAGAAATGACTAAGGGATTTGTTTAGGGGGGAAAAAAAAGTCTGGAGATCATGTGGACAATCCTTTCAACAACACATGTCAAAGAAATGCTGTGCTTCCAAAAGAAAATACTAGAAGTAAAGTATTGAACTCCAGGCAGCCCAGGGATCACCGTGGAAGGAATCAGTAGCAGCAGGTCTGTGGCAGGTGGATTTGGCACACTGGCATCTTCAGATGGCAACTCAGAGGGGAAGGAGGGCAGGGCTAGGGTTGGACTTGGAGAGAGAGGTAAGGGCTTTAACCCTGACGTGCCAAAAAAGGGATGCAAGGAGGGAAGTGCCAAAAAAGGCACCTAGGACTCACACAGCTGGTTGAAGGCTTTGACTGGGATTCCTGTTGGGCAGAGAGTATTTTTTTAGCACAGCACCTGAGTGTTGTGTAGTGCTGCATGAAACACAGTGACTGCCCTGCTGCTGGCTGCTTTACCTCCTCCTGGCATGGAAATCCTGCCAGCAGGGAGGGAGAGGGGCACTGAAACAGAATTTGCTCCTAAGGGAGGCAGTTCTCATCTGAATTCAGTCATGCCTCTGATTAATGGGCTTTGAGCAGCTCCTTTAGACAAGGCACCTCCCTGGGAAAGTCTGCATCTGCCCTGCAGCCTCTCAACAGCCACTGCTTGTTCACAAGCAGGTTCAGGTTGGTGGGGGACCAGCAGACTGGCAAAGTTAACACAGGGGCTCAGAGGCCCAAGATAATGGGGTAATTAAGGTATGGGCTTTGAGTGGGACACAGCAGGCTGCATAGATAAGATAAATCCAGCAGGCTAAGGCATCATGTAAACAGGGAGCTCCTGTGGATTCCTTGGTGGGAGCATTCCCTGCAGGCACCTGGGCAGCCTCAGGACAGTCATCCAAGCTCTCCAACTTGTTGTGGGCTTGCACCAGTGTCCTGCAGGTTGTTTGCCAAGATGCCCAGTTAATACTGAGCACTGGTTCAAGGAGATAACACCTCCAGAAAGCTTCCCGAGGGTAACTCAGGTTCCTATGGATGCTGAGGGTGTGAAAGTTCTCTGGGGGAGGGTGTTAGATCAATCCTGTTAACTTACAGCAGGGGAACTGGGTTTGCCACAGTGACCCAGCACTGTAAGGCTGCTGCTGTGTGCAACATTTCTGCTGGGTTTTGCTGTCTCCATCAATGTTGAATTGTTTCTTATGGAAGCTTGTAATGTAAAGAGACAAGATAGGCATTGGGAGTTTGGAGAGAGATTTGGGGAGCTGGTTGGCTTGCCAGACTCTGAGGATGCATCTGCACCTCTGATGTCCCCATGCAGCTCAGGCTCGTAGCCACAGGAAACATTTTTATCTCTTGTTTTCATTGCTTGTTTTCTCTTTGAAAGATTTCTCACTCTTCTCTCTGCCTTTAGTGCTTTACATGTACAATCAAGAAACCTATTTTAGCTTTTTTTTTTCCCCCAGTTATTAAAGTCTGAGGCTGAAGGTTGCATTTAAGCAAACTGCAATTACAGGTGGCTTGCACAAGTTCCTTCCTTTCAGTTCCAGAGAAGCAAATAACATTATTTGCAACAGATTCTTCTGTTTAGTTCCTTTTGTGCCCATGGCCCATTTAAGATTTGTACCCTGCAGAAGGTCAAGATTGCTGTTCTTTATTGCAATAGCACATTACTGGAATTCTATCAGTGTGTGTGGAAAGGGAACAAAGCACAGCACATAGTGCCTTGCTCTGGTTTTGATAGCAGCAAGTAACAATATTGGCTCTGAAAGCTTTTTGAGAGACTGAGGAGTAGGAAGGAGAACTGTTCAGTAGCTGATGCCTGTCCTGCTTCCAGCACATCACCCTCTCGAGCTTATATCTTATTATTTGTATTAATGATTATTTATATTCACTATCATTTATACTTATTGTTTATTTATGGTTATAACACACTCATCATACAATATTAACCAACCTATAACACTGTCATTGATGGCTGTTTTTTCATTATCCTTCATTAATATTTCAGTGTAGCCAGCTCAATTCTTCTATTTTAGAGAAGCATTCAGAAGTGGTGTGTTGTGAAGTCCTGTGAATACTAAGCCACACACCCAAACACCATCCATTGCACCTCCTCAGGCTGGTTTGGATTCGTGTTATGACCAACATGTACTGAGAGGAAGAACCAGCCATACATATATAACAAAGGTGCTACTGAATATTGATATAATTACCTCCTACTTGGAAATTAAAATCTGACAGTTTGCCTTTTTTAAATTTTATTTCAGGGA
>NW_008633123.1:20994-22979 GCF_000691845.1 Merops nubicus | reverse complement strand
TCCCAGACTGTTCCATAGCTTAAATTATCTGGTGTTCACTCCCTCCACCCTCAGGAGCACAGGGGCTTGGCTGGATCCAGCTTACTGGGTGTAGAGTCTTGGCAGTGCAAGAAGACAGGAAAGGACTGGGCAGTGGGCAGTTTAGGGGTGTGCTAACTCCTTTCTGTTAGAAGCTGGACAGCACCTGAGGCAGGAGAGTTTCTCTCTCCCAGAACTGTCGAATCCTCCTCCAGCAGAGGGTGCAGAGTGATTTCTGCCCCAGGGCACAGCAGCATGGCAAAATCCCTGCAGTGCCCGCAGCTACCCGCAGTGCAACCCTGCTTTATCGAGCTACAGGTTATCCAAATAGCTCATTAACCAAAAGCCTGTTAGTCTAATCAGTGGTTGAAGGAGGAAAGTTGAAAGGCATCTTCTCTGTCCCTGAAACCACTGCTGTGCCTGCTGCAACATAAAGAAGCCCTAAATTACCCAGACTTCTGCCAGCCAGAAATCCTCTTCCTGCTGTGGGTTTTCAAGCAGGGACCGTGGTCAAGACAGGCCAAGCTCCTTCTCAGGAGATTTCCAGCCTTAAAAACAATGTGTCCTTTTCTGATGCTACCCATCCCATGTGCAGAATTTCCCCCTCCTGCTCTTCTCCCCAGGACTCGTGCTGAGCGCTCCAGCAGCCCCTGCACTGGTTCAGCCTCTGCCTCCAGCACAGCACCCTGCTCCCCCTGCCAGAGCACCACAGCCTCGCCTCTGGGGAGCTGGGCTCTGTCCTCCTGCTGCTGGGCTGGGGCGCTGGGCTGGGCTTTGCTGGGAGGAGGATTTCAGCTGCTGGGAAATGAGGGGGAGGAGCTCAGGACCCTTCTCGGGCCCTTTGAAAATCTGCCACGGTCGAAGCGTGCCAGGCAGATCGGCAGGACAGACCAGATGTGTGTTTTGCAAATTAATGAAATGCCTTTTGAAATGCTTTTAAGTAAATGAGAGTTAAATTCGCCCTAATTGCATTAGGCTCTGTGGAGAGCGGTGTCTATTCAGGGGCACTCAGCACCCTGCACGCCAGGCTCCTCTGCAGGGAGGGGGAGGGTGGGGGTGAGGGTGCCTGGGCTGAGCCCCGATGCCAAAGGGTGTGGGGGGACAGTGCTAAGCACCCGCTGCAGTAAATGGGAGTCACCTTCTGCCTGCTGGGAGCACTGAGTGGTGTGAGAGCTGAGGGGGGGCTGAGGCTGACCCCACAGTACGCTCAGCGTGCTGTCGGGGACCCCAGCAGGGCTCCCCAGGAGCATCCTCCAGGACCTGCCTCCTGCAGACCTCATGGGGACAGAGGGGCAGGCAGGGAGATGGGGGGAGGAAGGACCAAGTGCTAGACAGCTTCTCCATCACCAGGGCCAGCACCTTCATCTTCCTCACAGACCGCTCTCCTTTCTCAGATGGCACTTTGACAGAGGATTAATTCAAGTCAGCTGCTGAAAATAATTATTGCATTATGGGAGCAGTAATCATTATTTAGAACATGATTAAATATGTCTGCGTCTATTGACTCTGCCTATGATTTATGTATTTGTTTAGTCAATAGTCTAATGTAAATGATGTAATTAATTATAGATGGTGGTGTCAGGTCATTGGTAAAAACAATCTGATGAGAACAAGGGCTCTGTTTTTTCCTGACAGATGCAGAGGGAGGGTGGGAGGGCCGGGCAGAGTTGAGGGAATTCCAGGGGAACTTTTTCATGTGTGAATGGCGGCTGGGATCTCAATTTGCATGTTGTCTTTCTCTTGTTCAGCATTCGTTTAGAAATTGAAATAACTTGTTAAGCAAAGGGGAAGGGAACACATGATTGCAAAGAGGACGCCTGGGAGTAGTGACGGCAAACAGCTAAAGAGCCAGCTGCTCCCTAACAGGGGAGAGCGTGCCACTATCATTTACCGCTTCATAACATTAAATGTTTTCCAAATTAAATCAGTAGGCAGCATGCAGGAAGACCTACTATCTCTAATAACAA
>NW_008633123.1:0-20907 GCF_000691845.1 Merops nubicus | reverse complement strand
GGGGGGGGGTGCTCGAGCACTGCAGCTTTCAATCAAAGCAAAAGTTAAAAAAAATATATATGCATGGTGGATTCTCCATCACTGTGAGTCTATTCCCCATAGATTTTTCTCTTAACTGATAATTCGGTCAGTCACATTCCTCAGAGGGAGGTCACGGGTCACCCCAGCCCCTGTCAGGCCTCAGAGAAACCATTTCCATTTTAATGCCACAGCTATAATCTATCAAAGATGTGATGTACAAGATACAATGAATTTAAGTGGTCTTCATATATCACTGAGCTTTCATGCCTTCACCTGGGTAATAGTCTGAATTACTCTCCCTACCTCACAATCTGTCACCCCCAGTAAAATAACTGCCACGCGGGTGTTAATGGCAGGGTTGTTCCAAATGGCAGGTTTGTCCAAATTGGGGCCGTGGTAGCCCAAGGCATTACACATCATAAACTTTAGCATTCAGTGCTTAGCCTGGCAGTGTCAGCAATTGAAAATTATTCTGTAAATACCTCCCCGGCGCTGTCCTCATGTTTTTATTTATGGCAGCTAGGCAGGCGTGGTGGGATGGCACAGAGCACAGCTCTGCACCCCCTCAGCCAGAGCTCTGCCTCCCCAGCACTGCCCAGACCACGGGCCTGCAGCCTGAATGGGACACACTGCACTGCCCTGCTGCCAGGAAATCCTCAGGGTGCAGCCCTGGAGCTCCCGGGTTGCCCACTCTCCTCCAGGACTGCACACAAAGCCACCAGACCCAAATCCATCCCTGTGTTCCCTGGTCTCAGGCAGGTCTCATGAGCCAGGACTGCAGTAGTGACTAATTGCTGGGGTAATGATGTCTGTAGGAGCATGGATGTCTTGGTTTGCTTTTAGCCCCTGTGCCAGAGTGCAGTTCCAGCTTACCAAGCTTATTTTGCCACCCCAGGCTGCACATGAGCTGGTTGGATGAACGTTGGGAGACATCTACTCACAGACAGTGAATGTAAAAAAACAATAAATAAATAAATCCACCTATTAAATAATTTTGGGCTAAACTGCACCTATAAGTCAGAAAAGTCATGGGGGAAGGAGTGGGAAGTGGGAGAGAAGGTTTGAAGAAGCAGAGTCCTCAAAGTTGTTCCACTGCTTCACCTGAGTTGAAGGGTTTGCTGGGGCTTTGTTTAGGGGGAGCAGCTGGAGGAAGAGGCTCTCTGAGCACCTGAGGCTGGGCAGGAGGTGCTGCAGATGCCCAGCACCTGTGGAAGTGCCTCTACCACATCTCTGCAGACACCTCACTTGATCCACCTCTCTTCATCCACCTCTCTAGTGAAGCCTGGGCTGCACACAAGCTCCATGCCATGAAAGCATCCACTCTGGAGGCTGCAGGTATGGATTTTTCTGTCTTTGTGGCTCTCTGCTGTATAAAGCTCACAAACTGGTGGAGGGAAGGTATTTGCATGTTAGATTTGTGAGTTACTGCAGCAGTGCTCCCCTCGGGTCTGTGCTGTGAGCTGTGCTGCTCTGACGTGTGCAGGCAGAGATGCAGCCCTGTGTGGTGCCTCCTGGCCAGTCCAAGCCTGGCACAGGCACTGCCTGGCTCATCCCCTCCAGCTCCACACTCCCCAGGCAGTGCTAAGGGGAGAGGGTGTATTGTTTGGGGGAGATCCTGCTGTGATGGGAGAGAGCAGCCACTGGCTATATGCAGCTCCAACTTGGCTGATAAATCAGCGGGTGTGGATACAAACTGGGCTGAAAAATCAGTGGGGGGGGACCACCCCCTCTGCTCCTGCCACAGAGGCAGTAGAAGGATTTGTGGATTTTTAGAACACCTTTATTCCGTGTGCTGTGGGAAGCTGCTGCTTTGGTTGTTTCCCTTCTTTTTCACCTGCTCCCCTTCCTCTGCTGGCCGTGTGCTCCTGGAAAACCCAACCCCACAGCTCAGAGTCTTGCCTGACAAGAAAAGGCTGCCAGCAGCTTGCTTTGTTTCTTGCAATCCAGTGTCAAACAATGTTCTCCATCCTGGGCTTGAGTGCTATGTAGAGCTAGAGGGATTATCTCCTACTTCAGTTATTTTCTTATTGTAAATCAAAATAAAGTTGCTGTTTGCTGACAAACTGCTACGAGTTGCCCATCCCCATGCAGTTATATCAGAAGCTGTTTATGTCTGTGGTGGCTGTGGCTGGTTTGGTGTATTCAGGCAGTAACAGGCTCTCTCTAAATCACAGCTGCTGTCTGAGGCTTGTTGTGTTTGTTTGCAAGGCGCAGGCTCAGAGTTACTGTGTGATTTCAGTAGCTGTTGTCTTCAGCTGGAGACTTTCACCAAAGTCTTCCACACCTTCAGTCCCCCCAAAAATATGAAAAATAGTTGAAGTGATACAACCCACAGCTTCTGAAGATTGTGCTCTGTGTTTTCCACAGTAAACAATCCAGGCTGATAACGACAATGTGAGCAGTGATGATGTGTAAAAACTCCAGCCAAAATCTTTCCTGTGGGGAAAAAAAAACCACCTTGTAAAAACCAACACAATGACCACGGCTCTTCTGTGACCCTGGTGTTTGCTCACTTCACAACTCACAAAGCTCTCCCCAACCTTCCAGGCTCAGATTGGGCAATAAAAACCTGACTGTGCTGCAGGGTTTCAGTTGTGCTCCCTGTGCGTGTGGCAGCCCTACAACCCACCTCCTACCCTGGTGGTAATGCAGGCCAGGAAATAGTTATGAAGGTGCATTTGGTCCTAGATGTTTCCAGAATATTTCACAAGGAGGATAAAATGCCAAACTGTCTCCGTTGATGTAACGTGCACAGCAAAAAGTGCAGCACCAAAGAAGTGTCTAAAAAAAAGGTATTTTTGGTAATCTTTTTAATGGAATAAAGCTATTATATCCTTTAGCTTCAGGAGGACTGAAGTATATGCCTGATTTTTAAGCACACCTTGGAGTACTTTGCTAAATCGAGCTCTCAGTTTCTAGCATTGTGCTTTTTCTAACTTGGATATCATTTATAATAAATGGAATTCTTTTCTGACACAGGATGCTGATCTATGGCTTGGCTTTCATTTTGTCCTGTTAACTAGAAACCCACTTCGTCATGAAATATGTCCCTTGTACTTTCTCCTACATAGTGAGAGGAAAACATTTGATAAACATCTAGTGCCAGCCATTTCTCAAAAGCTTCCTACAGATCTCAGAGAAGGAAAACAAACACTAAGCAAACGCTTCTTGTTAAGCTATAAGCTGACTGTAGGAAGGAGCAGGTGGGAGTGGATATCAGGGGACAGCCTGTGGCAAGCTGGGCCTCTGCCTGTCCTATACCCAGCAAGCAGGAGGCTGTGGAAAAAAGTGATTTTACTTTGGTTTAGGTGGAATAAAGCACCAATGTCTGTCATGTCTGATCATATTGTATGGTTTAAAGTGGGGGCTTCAGATGAAATGCTACAAGGGGTAGTGACCTCTGCCCAGCACCCTTCCTAAGGGTAAGCAGCTGACTTGTTAGTGTGAGTAGTCTCTTGATGGAGTAATCCCAAACTTCAGATTTCCCTCAGAATTTCAGGTGAAACTTGTTTCCTTGGAGGTTTTTAGGAAACAGAGCAAACCAGACCTATCTATCTGTGCAGCCTCTGACCCTGCTGCAGTCGGCCTCTGCCTGATCCCTGTGCATCCCAAATGCTGGGTTCAGAGACACTGAAATGTGCTGCCCGTTGCACAATGGAGAAGAGCTGTTTGAGCTAAAGAACAGTATTGGCAGAAGGACAAATGGCTTTGAACTGACCGTGAATAAATTTAAGCAATTACATTATTTGTAACCAGCAGAGGAAGGAGACTTTGGAAGAGCCTGCTAATAGGAAAAGAAGGAACTGAGCCCTGGCCAGCTTTAAGATGATGCTCGATGGGTTTATGAAGATAATTATATGACAGAGTCCTCCATAGCTCTCTCAATGACTGCAGGCTGGGTTCGTGGGCCCAGCTGCCTTTTCCAGCCTGATGCACACCAACAGGGAAAGCTGGTTCTGGTGGTTTTAGGGGTGGTGTGACATTCCTCTGGGTACTCCCAGGGACTCCCACAGGAAGGCTACAGGGAAGCTGTGCAGTTGCTCTCAGTCCTGCTCTGCTTTGCTCCTTCCCTGCTCAGGAGATGAACCTCTTGGCTTCCTTTGAGACGTTTTGCATGTAGCCACAGGCATCAGTGGACAAGCACAGGGGCAGCCATGGCTTGTGGGCCTGTTAACCCAGGACCATCATCTCCATCATCCTCAGCAGACAGGTAGATGCCCACCACTCTGGCCATGCAAAGTGATCCTGACACTGTAACTTCTGACAAAGGAGTCAAAAGCCCCTGAGATCCCCTCTCAGTTGAAAGGTCCTGCTGCAGGAGGAGCCAGGTGGGCAGGGAGGCCAGAGGTCCTTGCCCAGGCTCCTGCCACCCTGGCAGCAACCACAAGGGACCAGATCATGCCTTTGTTTTTACTCCTATTTATAAGAAGCCTGGTAACTTGGGAGAGATCCATGAGGCAGCATCACTGCAGGGAGTGAAGAGGTGATAGCAGTATTTTGACTTCTCCTGAGGTATCGAGCACCCTAAGTTCTGGGCTCCAGCATTAAATCTGTGCTGGGTGCTGATTCACCTTGCAGGTGCTACAATCCCCACTCCTCCCCACAAGAGGTGTTCTGCAGTGAGCACCCAGCACTGTGGGGCTCCAGGGCCCCGTGCCTCACAAAAGCTGGAGGCACCCTGTGGGGGGCAGGAGTCACTGCTGGCTCTGTGGAGACGGGTCGGCACCGCGGGGGAAGCCTCGGGCAGATCACAGAGGATGATGCAGCAAAACTCTAAGTATGGCAAAATAAGACCAAGCTACTGATAAAGAAACAAATTTCATTTTCCCCAGGTCAAAGAGGTTTTTATTAGGAGTTCAGTAGGGTACAGATACACAGCATATATGCTCTTTCCCAGAATTTCGCCCTCCGTTCAGATGAGAATTTGCCCATAAAGCTCCAGTAATGTTTTTCTTTTAGTAGTGACACTTAACAAAATAATTAGGCAATTAATTGCCTAACTCCACAAGGAGCAGCAATTACTTCTTTTACTTAAAACATGTAAAAAGCCGTGTCATTTATTGATAGAGAGTCACATAATATTCCGTGGCAGAACAGCCCTCTGGAGACATTACTCTATATGCTGCGAATGCATTTTGAGCATAATAAACAAAACTCAGCTAAATCTTAAATGGGCTCGTTCCTGTATTTTAAAAATACTGCCATTCATTACAATTATTTATTGTTTATCAGTGCACAGACGACCACAGCCCAGCGAGAACAACCCAGCCTGTACCCCCAGGAATTTACAGCTGCAAACTCAGCTCTCATACCAATACCTGAGCAGCTGAGCTCACGAGAGCTTTGATTCAGCAAAGGGCACGAGCATGTGCCTGGCTTTTGGGGGACAGAATGCTCCCAGAAGTCCAGGCATAGAGCAGGCAGCGTATCAAGAAGCTTGGTCAACCTGAGCCTTGAATAGTTCTTCCCCAGGTACCCATGAGAGGGTCCAGCAGCACCCCCAGCTACTGGAGATGGTCACAGCTCCCTAACAGTTTTAAAGCAGGGCTTCAATTACAGCATTAATGCACATTTTCAGATCAGGACTTTTCCAAAGGTGAAAGTGAAGGTAGTCTGCTGTAGTTTGCTTATCTTCAAGTGTTATCTCTGACTGCTAGAGAGAGTCGGGTGTGGCACCTTCAGGTATACAGCAGGTGCTGGTTTTGTTGTTGTAAGTAGATGGATATAAATTCCTGGTAAACTACATGCACCAATTTAAAGACCATACAAGACTTAACATATTTCAGTGGTATTTTGTTGCTTGATTTAGTCTCTGTGGTCTTCACCCTAGCAGCAGATGAGCATCAAACCTTTTAGGTTAAGGCAGTGGCATTATCTGTATGTTTAAGATATTGATGGGCAAACTCACCCAAGGTAAAATGAAAACTATTTATGATCTGAAAAAGACTCCTGCTTCCTGGAGTGGGAGAAGCACCACCACTGTGGCACCCTGTGCTCCTGACGTGCCAGATGCACGTGTCAGAGAGACAGAAAACTGCAAACTCCTGTCTGGTGGCAGATCTGAACCCTGGGGCTGGGTGGGAGCGTTGCTGCTGAGCTGTGCAGCCAGCAGCCTTGGGAGCAATTTAATTACTGGCTGATTTTTGCTTTGCAAGAAAAGAGAAAGCCCAGTGTTTTCATAATGTGCTGCTGGGACCTTCTTCGCGTGCTGTATTTTTGTATTTCCTTTTGAAATGAAAATTTTGAGGGTTTTATTTTATTTTAATGTGTTTTATGACACGACACTGAGCTTTTAAAAGGCAAGTCGGAGCGTTAATCAGCGTGCTGATCAAAATGTCTGTTTGTCAGAAATGAAACTTTTTGATTTAGATCATTCTTAAAACAATTATTCTGGAGCTTTATTTTGCAAAGGATTTGGCAGCGCTTCCCCCTCCCTGAAGCAAAACCAAATATTGAAAACCCAGAGCCTTTGCAGACCGTGTGTCTTGTCTCCACACAGCTCCTGCAGATACACGGCTATTCCTCTTCCTTTCTCCCCAGATAAAGAGGAATTTTATTTTAAGTGCAGGGGGGTTTAATGCCTGAGAAAATAGGGCAGTCACAGAGCCATGCCTTTAAACAAACTTTATTTGGGCGCTTGACTGACTGGCAATTGTGGGCAATCATTTTAGCTGTCACAAGGCCCAGAGAAATGTGGGAGAGCTCTTCCATGAAATGTTTATATTTCATAAACAAAATGATGTGCTTAACAGTCAGAGTGATGGGAGGGTTCCGGCTAATGCATTTTCCAATGTGTGAGGCAGATTATTAATGCGCTCCAGTAGCTGTTAATTTCAGTTTGCTGGAATGATTTATGGGGAGGTAAAGGAGAGAGACATAATCTAATTGAGATCAGAATCGCTGTTCTAGTAGAGGAGCAGCAGCACGGACCCCGGCCGCAGCAGGATGATTAATATCTAATAAGCAAATAATCCGTTAAATTATTATAAACATTGCTTTTGACAACTCTTTTGTTGCCAGGGGAGGAAGCAAAACAAGCACAGGGGACTAACAAAACCCCGGGTAAATTTTCAGGGTCTTTCTCTTCCTTTGCACGGAGATAGAGGTTGGGTGGTGAGGAGGGAGGCAGCGGCGGGTGGGGACGGAGCGTCCGCCCCGCTCCATGGGGAGGCAGCGGGGGGAGCGCTGGTGCTGTAACATGAACCAGGGAAGGATCAGAAGCAAATCAATCCGGAAAAGGAACAGCGAGGCAGGGAACAGCCCCGTGGTGTGGGTGTGACCCACGGCTCCCTGGTCATCCCTGCCCTCGGTAGGATGTCCTGCCTGCACCCCTGCCTGCGCTGGGGAGGGTGGGAGCTCTCCTCTCTTCATGGCATCTCCCAAAAGGGGCTGTTGGCTGTGCTGATCTCCCTCCTCTCCACGCCCTGCCCTAGGTTTTGCATTTGTCAGGTTGTTTGTGTTGAGTTTCCTTTACCCAGCAGGTGACTTGGGTTCAGTCCTGCAGCAGCCGTGTGTGCGGAGCGAGCGTGAATTGTCTGGGCTGTGTGAAGGGTGTGTGTGTGGGGGGTGTGTTTGTAGGTGCACTTACACCTGCAAGCAGTCCAGATCCATGTTAAAAAATACTCCGAGGAAGCCAAATGAATCTGACATGGCGTAACACACAGCTTTGGGCAAAATACTGCTCTCTGCAGTTTCTCTCCCAAAAGAGCTGTTTGCAGGAGTGAGGTTTCTAGGTAGTGTGCACCTCGCCCTCCTGCAATTCCCCTCTGCTCTGGGGTACTAAAAGTGTATTTTGAATTAGTCCAAAACAAAGGTACTCAGAAAAATATCAGGAAAAATGCATTAGAAGTCTTGTGAGATTGAACAGAATGGTTTTCTTGACCAAAAATTAAATAGTTCGTTCCTTGTCAGGTTTTTCATAATCAAATGAAATGTGTTCTAAAGAAATGAATGTTTCCAATTTTTAAAAAAAATGTGTTCACATCAAAAAACGTTAACCAAAATTTTTCTGTGAGCTTGATATGGATTCAGGAAATAGTTGGCTGGAATTAGGGGAAAAAGTAGCCAAAGGGATCTGTGGGAGTCATCCCACTGAGCACCGTGCTCAGAGCGAGGCTGCCACCAGAGACAGGCTGAGCTGCTCGGGGCCTCATCCTGCCCAGCAACTTCTCCCTGGGTGGAGACCCCACAGCCTCCCTGGGCCCCTTTTCCATCCTTTGACCATGCTCATTCTGCAATTTTTTCTCCCTGTACCTGGCAGAGGTCACCTCTGCTGCACCTCACTGCTGTCACCTCTCCATGCTCATTCTGCAATTTTTTCTCCCTGTACCTGGCAGAGGTCACCTCTGCTGCACCTCATTGCTGTCACCTCTTGTCTCTTCATGGGGGCTCCCCAAAACCTGCTTGGGTCTGGAGAAGGAAATTCCCCTCAGATATCTGTCTGTCTCCAGCTCAGGACCAGCCCTGTCTGTGGGGCCCTTGCTGGGTTGTCTCCAGTTCTCCCTCTGCCTGGGGCTGGGTTCCCAGTCCCTGTCCCAGCTCCCCACCAAGTGCTGAGTCAGCATTGTTTGGCTGCACCCCCAGCACAGCACCACCTTGCACTAGGGCAGGGTCCAGCTCTCTGTTTGCAGCCCTGAAGAATTCTGATTTCTCCAATTCAGGGTGCATATTGGTTTCTATAGGATTTGGCTTTGTTTGGATATCTGCCTGTTCTGGCAAAGAGAGTGTGAGTCTGGAGAGTCCGTGGATGGAGCTGGGATCTGTGGTGAGGGCTGTGGGCTCTGCTCTCTGGCACACACCTGAGCCCTGGGAGGAGCGTGCAGCGTGTGGGTAGTTGAAATCCATGGAATGCTTCCCCCTCCACCATACCACAGGGTGGTTTTGAAAAAGCAGATGCTCCATCCTGTCCAGTGCTTTCCATGGAGTCCTTCAGAGTCCTTGTGCAACTCTGCTGGTTGCACCCAAACCCAATCACACAGGGCTTTCCACAAAGGTTAGCAAGCCAAGCAGAGAAGCAAACACTGATTGTGTCTAACACAGTGAGGAGAACTATTTTAGAACAGTTTGTTGAAAGTATGGTCCTTGCAACACTGCCAAGATCAGGGACTGCTAGAAGGTGCTCATGCAACGCTCTAAATGATGGCCACAGAAATGAACATTTCTTTCAGGCTGCTAAAATTTATCCACTGGAATCTAATAGCCATTAGTGGGACAGAGGTGCACCTCTCCTCAGTCTAGGGAAGGGGATGGCTGGAGCAATCTGAGCTTGTACCCAAACACTGTGCACCTGAGAGGCTGCTGGGGATGAGCCTTGTACTCCTCTGAATTGTCCCTGCTGCTCTGCAGAAGGGCAGATTAACCACCACAGGATTCCTCCACTAGAGCCAGGAGTCCTGCCCTAGGTTGAAACTCTGAAAGGAAGCAGTCTGACATCACTTGTGTGTTTGTTTAAATCAAGCAAAAACCCAAAAATAGGATCTGGAGTAAGATCAGTAAAGAACCTAAAACAACCAGGAAAAGAGCAAGTAGTGCGATTCCAGTGTCAGCAAAAAGACCTAATCCCCAAATAAAGGATAACAACATAAGCACCAAAACTTGGGCTTTTGGCTCATACTTTTCTAAACAAAAGTCTGCTTTCCATTAATCGGATGAATACATCCAAAGAATAAGCACAGGCTTTGAACTGGAGTGCAGGAATTCTTCTTTTGAGCTGATGTTATTCATCTCATTTGCAAGGAACTTCCTTTCCTTTACTAATCCCCCCATTCTCACTGTCAATGATCATAAAATAATCATTATTATAATGATTATTAACGATTATGAAATCATCATTATAAAACCCATGCAAAGTCTTTCAGCTAGCTTGGAGAGACAAACCCACAGCCTCTCCCATTTTCTTGCTCAAAGGGAACCCTCTCTGAGAGGAACCTGCAAACAAGTTGGTTCAGCATCTGCTGGATGCAGCAAGAAACCTCCTGTAGATGCAACACTTCTGCTGCCTCCACTGTGCCCCAAATCAAACACCTCTGAGGAGGGCAACAGAAGGATTGAAAAGGGTCTTTCTAGACCTGGCTGGTTTTCTGTTCAGCCTCCTCTTCTGGACAGAAACCTTTCACAGCAATGAAAGATGATTTCTTCTCACGTTCTCACTCCCTGGCAAGCAGCACTAGGGCTGAAGGTTTTTAGGGCTGAAGGGTAAGGGTCCAGCTGTGTCCCTCATTCCCCAACCAGACCCTGCAGTCCTATCATGGTGCCCTCTCCCTCAGGCTGACACCATGAGCATGGGGCTGGTGAGCAAGCAGCACCTTTTGTTATCAAACTGATCTAATACAAGGTCCTCCAAAGTCAGTGGAGAGACTGGCACTCCTCTTTGCCTCAAGGCTTCAACTCTTTAATGAGCAAGACTGTTAAACATGCAAAAACTAATTGCATAAATGGCAAGAACACACTTATTTTCCCCCAAATAGTAGGGGCATTCAGCTGTAGCCAGGCACTGGAGAAGTTATTTAAAATCCTGCCCTGTTCTTTCTGGGATAATTCAGCCCGTGACCCAGGGTGCTGCTCATCCTAATATTAACTCTGAGAAACTTTTATTTCAGTCATGTGGAATCTCTGTTTGTTGTTCTGAGTGTTGCCCGTGGCTCTGCTGGCTGTCCCCCAGCCTCCCAGGGTCCTGGCAGCCAGCAGCAGAGAGCACCCACAGCAACCCCCAGACCCCCTCCCCAGGGCCCAGGGGGTCTGTAGGGTCTCTTCTGCTTCAGTTTTTAAACTCCCACCTGAGCTGAACTGCAGGCTCAGGGCACTGCAGGGATTTGTCTGCTACAGAGATGAGAATGTGCTGAGAGCAGCTCTGGCTGCTATGAACCTTCACCTGCTATAAACCCCCTATAGATGATGTCAGGCTGGAGTTTTCCCTAATGAGACTAATTCTCCAAAGACATCAGTGAATGCTCTGCTCACACCTCACCACAACTGCCCAGACTGATGGAAAATGCTTCAGTCAGTCTAGCACTGAAAACAGCTGATGGTAGGGGCAGGAGAAAAGGGAGTAGACCTCTCCCCTGCCATCACTAACACAGACTGCCCTTGGAGGATGAGCCAGACAATGTCCCCTGGGTTCAAACCTGGCTGGGGTGAGCTGTGAAGCACAGACACTGACCCCAACCTCCTGAAATACTTCCAGCACTTCTGAGTCTACCACATAAGGCTAAAAATCTTCAGGTGCTCCTCAGACCTCCTTGGCAGGACTTCATCTTCTTCCCAACCCATCTCCAGAAATAGCTGCATGAAGAAGTTGTTTAAACAGCCAGCAGCTTCAGGGAACATCAAAGCCTGGCCTGGATGCCCTGCTCTGTGTGACAGATCCTTCAGGAGGGTGCAGGCAGCTTGTGCTTCACGTTAAAAATCCCAGGGTGAAAAGCTGTGCAAGAACAGGCTTGTAATGTCAGGTAGCTTGAGATCATTGGGTTGGCTTTGCCAGCTCCCGAAGCTCTCCCAGGGATCCCTGGGAGAGCTTCAGGAGGTGGCCAAGCCAACCCAGGGAGCCCTGGGAGAGCTTCAGGAGGTGGCCAAGCCAACCCAGGGAGCCCTGGGAGAGCTTCAGGAGGTGGCCAAGCCAACCCAGGGAGCCCTGGGTTGGCTTTGGCAGCTCCTGAAGCTCTCCCAGGGTTGGTTTCCGAGGTGTAGGGCACTGGCCTTCGCTCCTGCAAAAGGTGCATTCTTCTCTTATCTCCTTCTCAGTGCTCCCTGTGCTGTGTGTGACACCAGGAGAAAGAATGTGTGAGGTAGTGGCACCTTTGGGTTATCAGACGTGGGAACAGAGGCCAGTTTATTTGCAGTGCAGAGCATTGAACTTTCTCATGCCTGCATTCAGAGGGGCTGTGGGGAGCGTGTTTGAAACACACAAAGTATTAACCTGGGACCCTCCAGGGTGATTTCCTGATATGACGACACACAGACAGAATGTTTTCACTTCAAGGGCACCAGCAAATTAAATGCTGTTTAATATTTGACCTGATCTACTGAGGCAGGCTCTGTCAATATATTAATCTATCAGTTGCAGAGCTAAACTATGCTGCACGGTTTCATTTCAGCACATCCACACAAGCAATATTTAAACAAAACCAGGATGAAGTGTGCATTGTTTTAGCTTAGTAGCCCTAAGAAATGAGCTGCTCAATGCAGCTCGGTTTAATAGCTGGGAAATCAGTATTTGCTTAGGTTGTGCAGGCAGCAGAGCAATACCCAGGATTTCCAGCAGGGCTCCTGGCTTGCTCCTCCTGTAAGCAAGGCCTGAAGAGCATGCCATGGCATGGACACCTTTGAGAACATTGCATTTAACCTCATTCCATCTACTTGCAGCTATCCAAACCATAATACTCTGGTTTCCTGCTGCAGTAGGTAGTTTTACAGTTAATAGCTAGTATTTGCAAAGTGCTTTTGACTCTGAGTTTGACCTTGTGTCTTGGTTTGGGATCAGCACGGCAGCGTTGCACGTGCCACTAGCCTGTGGTAAGCCAGCTATCTGTGCTTGCTAAAAAGCTCCTGAGATTTTCTCCCTCTGCTTCTCATGCACATATGTATGTAGGTATGATGTGAACACAAATATCTTTGCTAGCATAGAAATATGTGTGTGAGCACACAGCATCTGCTTTAGACAAAAAGCTTCACTATTTCTGTGCCTATGTGAGGAAACACGTGTAAGAATAATGAAATGCAGTAATCAGTAAAAATTACAGGAAGCTTTGCTTGTTTGCACTCGCTCATTGTCTCTGAACAGAACAGGACTTAAATTTAACCCCCTTCAAGTTTGTTCTCACAGCAAGTTGCATGTTTGAAGGCCAGGTTGGCACTGCTGAGGGTGCCATTGCCACTCCTGAACCTGAAAAATACCTGAAAAGTTATTTTCCCTGCAGGAAAGCAGCAGCTAAGCAGAAGCTGAGCTCCAGGAGGATTTAGATGTAGGGATCAATGTTATTCTGAAAGAAAACTTTGTTGGCTTGGTGCTGTGGGAATTCAGGCCTGTTTCAGGAGCAAAGCTGGAGGCAGATATGCAGATTTACCAGCACCCTGTCTGACCCAGCCTGGGGAAAATACCTGTTCCTGTGTGAAGGGTCCTGTGGCCCATAGAAGTCACTCTTGCAGTGAGACATGAAGCTCACGTGCATCATCACATCACATCATTTTCACACCATCAGGGTCTCGTGGAAGCTGGATTTGACCTTTAAAACCCAAAAATACAGTTTCTACAAGTATAATTCTTCTCAAATTGTTCCCATTGTAAATTATGGGACTAACAGCTGGCTTCCAATGAAGTCAACTATTAATTGTATGTTCACTACCCTGCCTCGTGTAAATCAATATGAGGAATGAGCAGTCTCCTGCTATCCAGCAAACACAGACTCTCTGCACGGGGAAGTAATTTAGGGGTGGATGTCAGCTCGCTTGCAAAGGCTTACTACAAACAAGACAATGAAAAAACCTCACTCTATGGAGAGCTCCCCTTAGTCCCTGTGGGTGCAGGCAGAAAAACCCCGTGGCTCTGGCAGTGAAACACATCTGGTGTCATCATTCTTGCACAGCTATCAGTTTCAAGATAAATTATTGTCTAAATGAGCTGATTTTACCACCCGATAGATGATGTGCTACACGACCAGATTATACCCTTGAATCAAGGGTGGAAGTTTTCAAGAATTTTACCTCTTGAGGTTTTCTTCCTCGTTGGGGCTCACCTCACTTTCTGCCCTGCCCTCAGGGGCAGGTGGTGATCTCACAAGCCCACCCCCTGTTTTCCCTAAACTTAATTCACAGCCCCCAGGCAACACCTCAGAGAGCTAACGCTCAGGAGTCAACAGTTATTCCCATCAGCTAGGAAATGATTCTGGAATTGGATCAGCCCCATCCACTTCGTCAGTTCAAGGAGAAAGAAAATATGAGAAAACTATCAAGTTTTATGTGCAGCATTGTGAAGTAGTGGAGCATAACTACACAAACCTTGTTTTCAGCAGTAGATTGGATTATCTGTATATTGTACCATAAATGGGTTAGATGTACAAGCAGGAGATGCCCTCATCTTTTTCTTTTTTTTTTATCTTTCTTACTCTGCTTTTTTTTTTGGTGGAATTCATGTGTCGAGAAATTTTTGACAAACATTATTTCCATGCTTAAATTGAGCAATGAATTTAAACTGGCAAAGGAAAAGAGGAAGAGAATATATTCTATAGCTGTGTCTTTTAAATTGCTTTATGTATTGATAGTTTTGTCCCATGCTAAATGCAATTTCAACAGTATAGAAAGCACAGACTGAAAAACTGAGCTCTAATTAAATCAGTAACGTTTCATTATTTCATGTGAACAATGCGAGTCTGAAGTGATCTTTCCAGGGAAAAATTAAATCAAGCTCCATGTGAAAGTCTGCCATTTCAAATGTATTTCACATCCAGCATCCAGAGCAGGTTTGGGTTGCACAGAAAAGGGCTGTTAGCTGCCAGAAGCCCTCCAGAAACAGGGCTCCCACCTCCCCTTCTCACTGGCATCCACTGGGGAGGTTGGGAGCCCCTCAGGCTCCCCAAACACAAGGCCAGGATAACCATGGATGAGCCACGCCTCCAGCTCTGTTGCAGTTTGTGAGGGCCCTTGTGAGTGTCAGAGACCCTGCTGGTGGGTCAGAGGAGACCCTTCTGGATGGGCCAGCCATGGGTGTGCAGTGCTGGAGGCAGAGGTGTGCCACACCTGCTGCCCTGTGTGGGTCTCAAGCTCTCATTCCAGTCTTCTGTGACACCAACATCACACTGCATCCACTGTGACATACCCACCCTCTGGGTGTGCCCTTACAAGGGGTTTTTCATTTCTGGTTTATACAGTCCTGGAGGGATGTGGAATCACCTTTCCCATCACATCACCCGTGTGGCATCCTACCACCCCTATAAAAATGGGTGGCCAGTACAGGCACCTGCAGCTGCCAAGGCTCCCTCCAAGGAGCCCAGCAATGGCCCTGTGAAAGCTGCAGCCTTTCCCAGAGCAGCTGCCACCTCTGCAGCTGGCCTGTACCTGCCTGCCCTTCAGCCTGGATGGGGATCTGTCCCAGAAAGCTGGCACCTCTTTTGACAGCAGCTTTGTAGAGCTGTAGTAGCTGGCAGGGGAGGGGAGGGAGACTTTGCTGTGGGATCAGGTGATCCTGCTGCACTCTTATGTGGGACATGGTTGCTTTTAAACTGGATAAAGACAACTTGTGTTCTCTAGTACCTTCCATCTGAAACCTGGAGCTGCCTACACCCACTGTAATGAATCCTTTTTGGAAGTAACGTGGTTGTCAGTGCTCTCAGTGAGGAAACAGAGCTGTGCTAGTGAAGAGGGTTGGCTGGGAAAGGCAGAGCCAGCAGCCCCACAACCTGTTCCTCCATTAATGGAGCACACACACAAACTTACAGTGAAAACCAGAGAGGAACATTAACAAACTTCAGTCATCAGGTCCCCAAGCCACCCAGGCTTGGTTGCCCTCCTCATCTGCAATTTGCCATTCTGGAGAAGACGACGGCGACGACAACAGTGAGGAAGGGGGAGTTCACAATTCACAAACCAATTTGTGTTGTTTCTGCAACACTGCAAAAGTGCGACTCATGAATATGCTAATGAAATTGCAACGAGAGTTTTGGCATCGTATCATCACCTCAACTAGATTAGGGAGCAATCACACCGTGGGTTTACACGTCTTTGGGAGCTGCTGGGCAGGGGGAGGGAAAGGCAGATCTGCAATATTTATAATTCAACAAAACTTGCACAGCCTCTACCATAAAATAACAATAATGACTGAACTGGTAAGAAATTAGTTAGTCAAAGAGCTCGTTGCTGCTAAGGCAAATTTCTGTGCTGCTAAACTGGTGCAAAAGTCTCCTCCCAAAGAGAGGTCTGTGCCTGGAGGTGCATGGTGCTGTGCTCCCATGCTGAGTCCTTTCCTAGAGGAAGTAAGTGAGAAGCAGACAGACAAGAGTGCAGTGAGACCAGGACCATGGGACAGTCCAGCTCTGCTCATCCTTTTCTTGGATGAGGGAGCAGCAGAACAACTGAGAGAAGGTTTGTCCCTCCTTCAGCTAGGGCAGGAGAGAGGCAGCCAAGCAGTGGTGGGGAATAAGATCCAGAATGGTTTGGACATTGTCTCCTCAAGAAGTTTTGAAGTTAGACTTTTACTGCCCCTGATTTGTGTAGGGCAGCACAAGCTCTCTGGATTGGGAGATTTCTGGGAAGTTGGACACCTTGCTTGTTTCAGGGAATAAAATGTAGTGATAAACAGAAATTGCTAATCTGATAGTCCAGTTTTGTACGTGGGGTGTCCCAGAAGGGATGCACACACACACGTTTTAAGTCCTTTCAGGAGGTGAAAGCTGTGAGCTCCAGGAATGTCAGCTCTTCATAAATGGTCTCCATGGGAGAGTACAACTTCTGCCCTGTTGCTGCTCAGCCTCTTTCAGATCTTGTATGATGCACTCCTGTAAAATGAGCATAGGTAAAGATCAGGCTTCGGTCTCCATATTTCAGTTCCATGGTTAAATCCAGAAATGAACACTGCAGACACTGTAAAACAGCTCAGACACATCACACCCATCTGCAGCATCTGTTCAGCAGCTGAAGCAGTAATATTCCTGTGGTTGGCCTCTGCAGCAGCAAAAGGAGTCTCAGAAGGAGGCACAGGTATAGAAATAAGCCCATAGATCAGAGCTTCCTCATTTGCTCCCATGAACAGTCCCCCTGTGCTGAACCCTTTTGTTGTGCCCTTTCAGGAGAAATGGGAAATGCAGAAATGGCATTTCCCACAGCTGTCTTCTGGAGTTTTACACTAGCCTCTGCTCAGCCCCTCTGCCTGCTTGTTTATAGGCAGGCATAAACTCTCAGTGGAGTAGATCCCGTAGTTAGCTTGACTTTTTTATTACCATGGCATGCAAAAGCCAGGTAAGAAAGACTTGGACTTTGGGCCACATCAAAATGGCTCTGGAAGAAGCTATCAAAGGGTGCAAAGGAGTGTAAGGTAGCACAATTCACTCATTTACCTCTTTGATACCTGGCAGGTAGCTGGGACATCTAATAGTATCACCCTTGCTGGTTTATTTACTAACCATCATAGTTATTCTTTTCATTACCTCCACAGTGTAATGGTTATTTTATGAAGGCTCATTAAATTTAATGAGACACCACCAGATTTTATTGTCTTCTAATAAAATGGGTAGCAGGAGCTGTTTTCTTTCTGATTCATGCAGCTCCAGAGTACCTTAAACAGTTCAGGTGTTCGGCTGGGTTATGAGCAGGGCCCTGACGTTCTTGCTGGTGGCCTCCTTGGGGAATGTCAGCAATTAACAGCCATGCAAATAAACACGTGTACAGAGCTATGCCTAGACAGGTAAAGGCTTATTTTGCATGTGTATATATTTTTTAATCTATTTTTTATAGAGATCTACTAGACCCAGGCTTCTTTCTTTCTCTTTTTTTTTTCAAGTGGAAGACACAATTCTGCCAGAATTAGAAAGATATTGTGAGAGTGTCTGGTCAGGAGCTTGTCAGCCCCAGAGAGAAAACATTTGCCAAGGTCCTCAGCAGGTGACCTGACAGAGCAAGGGTCGTTTCTCCTAATGGAGAATCAGTTTCATGACTGCTCAGCTTATTCATTTATTTATTGCACAATTGTCCATTGCAAGGATCAGTTTTGGGGTTTTTTGAGTATGGGAGTTAGCAAGATTTTTGAAAATGTTTTACTGGGAATAAAAAATGTTTGAGATGGAGAAACCAAGCAACAGTCTTCTCTAAGTACCTCCTCAACACGTGAGCAAGATGATGGTCCACAGAGCTCCTCTTCCAGAGGGCCATTGCCTGGGAACATCTTATCACTAAAATGATAAATAATGAAGGGAGCTTCTTGGTGAGCTAAGGCACCTGAGTGTGAGAAGTGGAGTGAAGCTGCAACCTGTGGCTTGCACCTGGATCACCTGCACTATAGGGAAAGTAGGAAGTGGGGCAAGTGCTTGTTTGAAGTGGTACTGGGGGAAGAAAGTGCCTGGGCTGGTCAGGAGCCAGCCCTGCTCTGCAAAGGGTCTGCACCCAGCTGCAGGCTCTGCAGGCACCCTGGGGATCAGCTCCAATGGGCAGCTCAAGGAAACAGTGACGTAGCGTGAGGTGGTAGCAAGATACCAGCAGCTTCTGCTGCTATTTTAACAAAGCAATAAATTTAAAAATACAGGGCAAAACCCAGAAATGCTACAGGAGCAATTTGTTCTCCTCTTGATGTTCTACGCTGTGATCTGGAAGCTGTGAGTGTCTGGAATCTCTGTATCAAGGAAAAAAAAAATTTAAAAAGAGATTAATAGCTTTGAACTTGATGATTGTGTTGTTACTTCAGGAGCAGAACAACCAAATTTAGAAAGTGAAGGCTCTCTGAAAAATGTGTAAGTGATGCAGCCTCACTGACTCCCTAGTGAACAGCCCAAGCAAATTACACTCTTCCATATAAAACCGGTTGAATTATTCATTATAAATAAATTATCCAATAAATGTAGCCCTTTTACTGATCATAAATAGCCAACAGCCACATCCTGATTCCAGTAGATATCTCTGGTATCCAGAAATACATGAAGAAAGGGGGGATGTCAGGTTTCTCCTTTTGTGTGTACCTCAGTAGGTATTATTGTGCCGTTCGTGCTCATGATGTTAAGCTGAAAATAATGTTTGTGAGTGGGTTCTGCAAACCAGGAATTGATGTTTGCCATTGTTCTGGCTGGCACACGAGCTCTTCAGCTGCCTTTTCTTCACATCTTTGCCCCTGGAGACTTGCCTGGCATGCCAACACCTCGCTGTGCCTCTGAATCTCACCTTCCCTGGTGACCCCAGTCACCCTCCTGTGGCAAGCCAGAGTAGAGATTTAGAGCATGTCCAGCCCTGGAGGCCTTGGGCAGTTGTTCTGGCAGACTGATAGCATTGGGAATGTAAGTCAGACTGTTATCCCTGTGTGTCTGTGAGTCATCCAACCCATAGCCTAGTAATTAGCACAAACCCTTATTTCTAGCCTGATGTTATGGCATGATTTTAAATGCTGAACTGATTATGAATTTTCAGTACAAAAGAGATTTTTTCTGGAAAAAATATCTATCTATCAAGCCATATCTTCCCTCTAGAAATGGTAATTTGGATTAAGTTCTTCCCTAGAAAGTTTCTCTGAAGGAGAGTGGAATTACACATGCAGTGCAGGAAGAAATGAGGGTCAGGAGCTGTGTTTAGCTAAAGGCCCATCAGCCGGGGTACTTACCTCAAATGAAGGGACATCTGACCCCTCTGCTCAGCTCTGGTGCAGTTACTGACTCGAAGCTGAACAGCTCCATCCAGAGAGAAGCCCACACCAGAACAACCTGCAGCCCAGCGGCAGAGGGGCTGGTTGCTTAGGAGGAAGGAAACGCAGGGAGAGGTCCTTGTGTTCCCTCAGGAAGGGTAATCAGCCTTCAAACAGGCTCTTTTGTTTCTGTCATCTCTTCTATCAAATTTTTTGAAATACATTATTTTTAAAAAAAATGAATTTGCCCTGGTGCAGCGTGCCAAGTATTATGAAAGCCCAGCAGCACTTGCCAGATCAGAAACTACTTTCCCATTTGGTCCAGTGGCTCCTAAGTGCAATATTGTACATATTTTTCAAATGAGGCTCGTTGAGCCTGTGAGTTGGCACCTGAATATCCTTCCTAGGCAAGTGTCTTGCTGGCCACGAGTCCTGGTGACCCCGATGATGCCCCCTCCACTGTGCACATTTGGACATGGAGGCTGGTGTTCCCCAAAGCAGAGCAACCCCAGGCTCTCTGGGTGGGAAGACACAGAGAAGAAATCTGGACACCCAGATGCCAAACCTCACAAAGGAAAAAAAAAAGAATTAAAATGGGCCAAATGTTGTATTTATGCTCTACCAGTGTAAAGCCAGACGAGCTCCTGTAACTCAATTTGTAGAATTGGCAGCGAGATTTCTTCCCTGATATATACCCTAAATCTTTATCATAAAGGGAGCAGTTAAGAGGTATATAAAAAAAACCTGTCTGTCCTCATTAGGCTAAAGTTGAGTATAGTCTATTCTTGCTTTAATGCAGTGATCTAATTAACCTTTAGCCAGAATTAAAATGACCTTGAATTGGCCTTGTGACCTCCAGTGCTTAATGTTGTTAACTTTAAACAAGCTTTTTGGGGTGGTCAGGAGCAGCATCTGTTAAAATGGGCAAAAGGTCGAATCCATTTACTTAACTACACCTACTGCATGCATTGCTGCTGGTGCACTGCCTGCATTTTTAAAGGGGGTAGTAGATGTCGTTTTGAAGACAAGGGGCAGACTATCTGTGAGAAACCCTCTGAGGAGGGTGAGAAACCACTCCGAAGATGTGGTTTCACCATCTCGTTATACTTTCTCAGCAGTAAGCCTCCTTGGGCTTTCATTTGGAGTTCTGCCCGGTGCAGCAGAGCAGAGGGTGCGGGCCCGTGGGCTCCCTGGGCTCGGTGCCGGTGTCACCCCCTCGGGGAAAGGCGTGAGGCCGGGCGCTGCTCTCCCGGGGGCGGGAGGTGCCCCTTGTAGCAGCAGGGGCACGTTTGGGGCTGAGCTTCAGGTCCCGCTGGGGTCCGGGAGATAGATGCTCGTGTGTCAAAAGATGCCCGGTTGATTTCCTGGATCGCAAGGTCATCGGTGGAAACGCCTTTAAAAGCCACACTGTCCGGACAGAGAATTTCAGAGACAACACAGGGGAGCTGAGCTGGAAACTGCTCGGACACCTCTGAGGGCTGTGGAAGCGCCGAGGTGTTTTGGGCAGGGGTCAGCTTTGCGCCCAGCGCCCGCAGCCCCACGTGTGGCACACGGGTGGGGGTGCCCGGCCCGCGGGGGCA
>NW_008633122.1:6768-7365 GCF_000691845.1 Merops nubicus | reverse complement strand
TGGGGCTCCCGAAGGTTTCTGTGGGGTTCAGGGTTCCCTTGTGCTGGAGTGGAGTATCAAAAGTGGGACAAGCCTTCTTTGAAGGGTTTAAAAGTTGCTTGGTGCAGCACGGAGCTGTAGAGGCAGCTGACAACCAGATGCAAATGATTCTGAGTTGCTAATGATACAGTGAACACACTGTTGTCTTCTCCCCAGTGAGATCTGAGCCTCTCCGTGCTCCATTTGTGCAACGGAGAATCTTTTAATGCTGAGCGTTGTAGCAAATCTGGCATTTATCTGTAATTATAGGGGATTATTGCAAGGAGAGGAATGAATTCTGTGAGATTTGCTTGTTTATCAAGGATCTGCCTCTAATATCACTTAAGCTGGAAGTAATTGCTGGTGTTTAGTCTCATGTGTGGTGGTTACTCAGCAAGGCAGGTGAGCGCTTCCAGGTGCTGCTGAGCCACCCTCCCACTCCCATCCTGCCAATCTGGTGATGTCTTTCTGTGGGCACAGTCTCGACAGAGCTCCCCCTGCAGCCCCTTCCCAGAGCTCCCAGTGGGGATACTGGTGGATGAGGAGCTGGCCAGGAGCCAGCCCCGGGACCTCACAGCC
>NW_008633122.1:3025-6478 GCF_000691845.1 Merops nubicus | reverse complement strand
GAGAGGAGGAACTGTTGGGACAGGACAAGAGGAAATGGCTTGAAACTAGAGCAGCAGAGATTTACATTAGACATTAGGAAGAAGTTCTTTATGATGAAGTTGGTGAGCCCCTGGCCCAGGTTGCCCCGAGAGGTGGTCGAGAGGGCTCTGAGCACCCTGCTCTAGCTGCAGATGTCCCTGCTCCCTGCAGGGGGTTGGACTGGATGATCTTTAAAGTTCCCTTCCCAGCCAAAACTTTGACTCTGTGATTTTATGAAGTCCTCCCACTGAAGCTCTGTATTGCATCCTCCATCTCTTGTCTAGGGATTGGGTCTTCAGTGCTTCCTCTGGCTCCCTGCAGCAGGAGCAGTGAGGTGCCACCCTTCACACTTGAGTGTCCCTCCAGTGCAGGCTTTGGTGGAGTGGACAGTGGCAGCTCACGGGTGGCTTGGGCAGGTGGAGGTTGCCCATCAGCACGATGGCAAAGTGGTTGGAGTGTCCCTCTGGGATGGCAAGCATTGTTTTGGATGGCTGATGAAGGCCATGTTCAGCCAACTGTGAGTGTCTAGTTGGTTGAACTCTGAATGGTGATCTACCTCCCTGCAGACCATGCCTGACCAGTGTGCCAGGCTGTAAAGCAGAACAGAGAACCAAGATAAAGATCTCTGACCCCCCAGGCTCTGGCAGGTGCAGTTACTCTTCAGGTTAGATGAATTCTTGGAGCTCAAGGGCATAACAACCACTCTTCATGTAAAACGACTGGCAGAAGTATTGAAATTTATGTAAAATGAGATTCCTAAGACAATAGGAGTGATTTCCCAAAATACAGGGGTTTGCACAGAGAGGAAATAAGTTTTGCTGCAGTCTGAATGCCCAGGGGAAGGAACGAGTCTTTTCTTGAGGTCATGAGGATGTGTGAAAAGATGCAGAAGAACCTGGAGAGAAGCAGCAGGAAGCCACAGCAATGGCTGAGGGAGGAGGACTAGAGAGAGCCCTGGTTGGCCAGCAGGTTGCCAAGAAATCATTCTTTCCATTTGAGTTCTGGTGTGCTGAGGAAAACTGGACTTGTTGAAAATTCTTTGTGAAGAAACCAGATTACATCAAAGGGAGACCTGACGCCACCATCAAAGCCATGTCTGAGACTACTCACTGGCTACTTTGAATTCAAGTTAATCTGCCTAATGTCTGGTTAAATTTTTCAGAATTTAAGAGGTAATGAAAAAAAAAATCAAGGTTTTCCTAGCTCTTGGACCTGGTTAAAATCTCCTCTGAGCTGGACCTCACTCTACAGTTGCTTTCTGATCCACTGAGAGGTGAGAACTCTCCTGCTCATGGTAACAGTGTCTGTGCCTGCTGGTGAAATATTGTCACTTTTATGGCAGAGTTGTCACCTGGTTCTTTGTTGGCTTTTTGAGGAGGCATTAGCTGCATCCTCCCTTCCACAGCAGGATCAGAACTACACTGCTGTGAATCCACAGCAGGGAACTTGCCCTTCCTTAGCCAAAGAGAAGAGAACAAGGCACAGTCAATGCTCAGTTAGGCAGGGGAGTGGAGGTGAAGGGAGTCCTCAAAGAGGCAACACAAACCATATACTTTGGGCTGGAAGACTGTAATTGGGTATTTACCTTGGAAAAACAAATAAATGAATGTCTGTGGAGCAACTGAGAGAGGGATTGGCCTGGACAGTGCTGGTGCTTCACATCCCTGGGGAGAAGAACCATAACACTGTGCCGCAGCTGGGCAGTGCCCCAAAACGATGTTAATTTGCAATCTGGATGATTCTTCAGACCTGACTGGGTTTTTTTTTCTGGTGTTTTTGCCTCTTGCTCAGAGAGGCAGGAGCTTGCACTATAAAACCTGAATGGCACCCAGGAGCCTCAGTGACAAGCATCACTGCAGTGTGTGGGAGGTGGGACCACGATCCCTGAGCACACTCCCTGAGAGGTGGTTTGGTTTCGGTGGGGTAGGGTGGGAAAAGCTCCCTAGTCACTGAGCAGGGAAGACCAGCAACGAACCGAGGCGCAAGCGAGGGATGAGGCCATGGAGGAGGGGAGAGGTGGAGACAGGGGCTGAGCTGCAGGTTGCCTGGAAGGGGTTCTCAGAATCCCTTGGGAGAATCCCAGCAGTGACTTGGGGAGGTGCCGCACGTCCGCCCGCGATCCGGCACCCGGAGGACTTCCAGTAGGTCTGGTTTGGGTTCTGCCTGCCTTGGAATCGTCCAGGTCTCTCTGTGTTTACAGACAAACAAACCAGAGAGCAGCAAGGATGGATTCCTCTCTTTGGGCACGAAGCAAGATCACCAGGGTGAAGCAGAAGATCTTTTATCTGAGGTGTGGAATCGAGTTAGTCAGTTTTCCTCTGGGACTCTGATCTGAGTGGAAAGGACCAGGAGGAGTGTTTCCTTCAGCCCCTGCCTGTCCAGTTCTGCTGGAAGGCATCTGCTGTGCTCCTCCTTGCCAATAAATCAAAAGATTTGCCTCCCACTTCATCATGAATAATGAATTCTGATTGTAGCCTCACGCTGGAGCCCTGCCAGGGCTGTGTCCTTGTGCCTCAGGAAAGAGCCCTGCTACCCCTCCTGGCAACGGCTCAGCCCAAGTGCCAGGGGGTCCTTCCCCCACCCCCGGGCAGCTCAGGCTGCTGGAAGCCAGTGCTAATTCAGGGAGATAATTTATGGGCGCAGGCCGGCTCTCAAAACAGTCACATATTGTGCTGGAGTGTTTACCCAGGAAAATAATGCCCTTCAGTGATTGTTCTGTCAGCAGCCCGGGCCCAGCTCCTGGCAGAGTGGCTCTCACATGAGGACATGCTGTTCTGCTGCCCTCCCAGCCCTCCTCTTGCCTTCCACGCTGCTGACTGGCCAGCCCAGTGCTGGCTGCCCGGGGGCACCAGAAACCTTCCTTCAGGGAGGGTGAGAAACACCAAGATCAGGGTGAGAGACCTGCTGTCCTCCCCCCAGCCCTGATGGCCTTTTCCTCCAGAGCCTTGGGAAACTCATCCTGGCTGCTGACCTTTTCCTGGCCCTGGAGGGAGCCCCAGGTGGTGACCTGCTGCAGGGGGATGCTGTGTGGACACCAGAACGTGGCAGGTGAGGCTGACAGAACACAGCAGGTTGATATCTTCACTGAGAACCACAAGGCCAGGTCTCCATTCTACCTGGAGGTCATAGAATCATTTAGGTTGGCAAAGATCACGGAGTGCAACCATAAACCTAACACTGCCATCAGGATGACCAGTTCATTGCTCGTAACAATATTTTGGGCTGAATTTTCTCTTTTGACTGTTAGTGAAGTGTTTATAAACAAATTGTGGGTTTCCTCAATTTGCTGTTTGAATCCTAGAATGGCTGAGGTTGGAAGGGACCCTAGAGATCATCCAATCCAACCTCCTGCCACGGGCAGGGACACCTCTCAGCTAGAGCAGGTTGCTCAAGGCCTCATCCAGCCAGGCCTTGGACACCTCCAGGGAAGCGCA
>NW_008633122.1:0-2779 GCF_000691845.1 Merops nubicus | reverse complement strand
TGTTGTGTCCTCCTCTGGACTCATTCCAACAGATCGCTGTCCCTTTGATGGTGGGGACACCAGAACTGGCCACAGAATTCGAGGTGGGGTCTCACAAGAGCAAAGGGGGAGAATCACCTCTCTTCATCCACTGGCCTCACTCCTCTTGGTGCACTCCAGGACAGAGAGATTGTCTGATTTGTCTTTGTGGTTCTTGATCTGCAGCTGGTCTGGCACCAGTGAATACAAGATCCATGCTGGTCCTGGCTGCTTTTGAGGATGCCTGTGCTACGTGGTGTGGCTTTGTTTCTGAAACAAAGAGGATAAATGTGGCTTTTAGATATTTCCACCCTTCATAGTCATGATTTTGTATTTGAATTGTGCTTTTTAGCACACCCTCTGGAGAGGATGATGATGATGATGATGCTGGGAGATGCTGCTTTAAATTCACTATTGCAGAATTTGAATGTGGAAGGGGAATGAGACACCTTGGGAGGACGTGTGTTTATGAACCTGACAGAGTTCTTCAAAAAACTTCCTCAGAGTGCAGATTTTACTCCTGATAGTGGAAAAACGTGACAACTGGCCCAAATTCCACTGTACCTCACTTCATTTTCACACTCTGGGATATTCCTGTTCTGCCAGTTAATTGTATTGACTTTAATAACAGCTGCATACAAATGTATTCATTTATACAGAGAATCATTTAGGCTGGAAAAGACCTTTAAAATCATCCACTCCAACCATTAACTCAGTGGTGCCAAGACTCATAAACATATAAAAACAATGAATAAATCACTTGCTGGAGGGACAGTCCTCCAGCCTTATTTCTGTTCCAAGTTACATGGACCTTCCTGAAAACTCTCAGATTTAGCAAAACTGGCTCTTATGTGAGTGAATTCCCCTAAGCTGATGCAATGTGTTACGTGGATTTAAATCTCACCTAAACCAGGGAGTCTCGAGCTAAGGGCAGGTGTTTGAGTGCTAGAAAGTTATCACAACTTAAAAAAATAGCAAGTTAGCACCCTTCTCTGAGCCACAGCCTCTGGTTGTGTGCTCTGGGTCTGCCCTGGGTGCAGGATAAAATGTATTACCCTAAACCATGTCTTTTTGGGTGGCAATATCATAAGGGATTTTCTTTTCCTCAGCCCCAGGGAACCAGCTCCATCACTCTTGTTCATACTACTCTGTTCTACTCTGCAGGAGGAAAAAAGGAGGAGGGGAGACCCCAGACCTCAGCCAGCAGGCAGCTGAGAGGAAAAAGAGAGCGGGTCATGGCTCTAATAAGCTCCAGAAGGCAAAATCACTGGCAAGTATCACCAGCTTGTAATTATATCAGCCAGGGCCCAGCAGCAGGTACTCCCAGAACGCTGTAGCTCAGAGCTGAGGTAAGTGTCAAGCTTTGCTCTTAGCAGGCTGCCAGGCATGTTTGCTGCCCAGCCCTCGGGGGGGTACCTGGGCAGGGGAGGACACAAAGCACCCCATGTCTGGAGAACACAAAGCACCCCATGTCTGGAGAACACAAAGCACCCCATGTCTGGAGAACACAAAGCACCCCATGTCTGGAGAACACAAAGCACCCCATGTCTGGAGAACACAAAGCACCCCGTGTCTGGCTGCTGTGGGGGCCACCTCACTGCAACCCAGACATCCTCCATCTGCCTTTGGTGGGAAAAGGAGAGCAACTGTCTGGGTGCAGACAGTGACCTTGTTCTCTGCTCCTCCCTCGCCTGGCTTACTGCTCAGCACCCCAATCCTCCTGTTCTGTGCTTTACAAAAGGATCAATTCTCTTCTACCACTCACATCTCTTCCCAAAGCTCCATTTCTGGGCTCACAACTTGGGATCGTTGCAGTTTGGTGTTGGTTTGTTCTCTGTTTGTTGTGCTGAGCCCCAAGGTCTTAACACTGAGGATTCATTGTGCTCGTGGCTGGTAAAATAGGGCATCCTCACATGAAAGGAGCCTAGGGAAGTCAGGCTTCCAGAAAGCATCAGGGCTCCAAGCTTTTGTACGTAGAGCAACAAAGAGCTGCCAGCAGCAGGACGTGCTCAGCAGCGTGTCGGGGGCTTTGCAGACCTGCCCACGTGTCCCCCAGCCATGGGAGCTGGGGAACCTCTGGGACACCAGCTAAAGGAGGTCTGCAGAAGAGAGAGCCATTGTCTCCCGAGGTGGGGAGGCATTCTCCTGACCCAAATACAGCTTGTTTGCAAGGAAGAGATGCAGTCAGTGTTAAAGGATAGGAAATATAATTGGAGTTATTCAGCCTGTGTCTTACAGCCTCTGTTCTCCAGTGGTTCCTCTGTAGCTCTTACATCAGAGGCCCTTGATTCAGTTTTATTCCACCACAGCTTCCCATCACAAATTTAAACCTCTTTTATTGCCACTCCAGGAATGAAAAAATCTCAGTTCAGGGTAAGGAGAGATGAATTTGGTTTAGTTTCCCCAGATTTCAGGAAAGAACTGTGTTCTTCCAAGTTCCTTAACCTGTAACCCCCCATCAGGAAGGCACAAGCTCCCAGTCTGACTCCCACTGGGAAGTCCAAACCCTCCTGCACAAACTCAGTGGGAGGTTTTGCTAGAAATTTGAGCTGTAAAAGGTTGCCCAGTGTCTGTGTGTGTGTGTCACCTTCTGTTGGCTGCTCACAGTTTAAAAGGGAAATCGTTATTCCTGCAGCAAGTGGTCACCAGAAGCATTTAGCTGACAGAAAATGCTCCTTCACACCTACCTAGGGGAGCACATGGAGTTAGTGGCTGTGTAACTCTCACCTCAAAAAAAGCCCTGGGAAGAGTCATGGAAACA
>NW_008633121.1:0-17271 GCF_000691845.1 Merops nubicus | reverse complement strand
CCTAAAGGATTCTATGATTCTATGGCCTGGGACAGTCATTTCCCATGTCTGAGCCTTTCAGCATTTGTTGGTCTGTGTTGCTCTTGACTGGGAATGAAATAAGGACAGATATTAGCTGTCCTTAATAATAGCTCTTCACACGAATTGAGAACAGTATTATCATTAGAAGGACACAACATAAATACTCCAGTTTCAGGACAGATTGGAAATTCTGTGCTCCTCTAGCCACACCATCTGCTGAGACCTACAGCCAGAGCTTGACTGATGTAGTAGCTAGAGATAAAACAATTTGCAGCACAAGGGAGTAAAAGCATTTCTGCAGAAGATTTAAGCTGCTTTTTTTTTATATTCTAATCTGTTAATCATGCACAGGGCTTAAGTAAAGCTCAAGGCAGACCAGACATTGAATGATTTAATTTTGCGCTATTTATTGAACTGGATTTAGTTTGAAGATATGCTGCTATCCACTGCTCAGCAGTTCTTAAAAAAATAATAAAAAAAGAATGTCCATAATGAGATTTCTGCCAGGAATCAGTAATTGTGTGTTTTAAATGGGTCACGGGGCTGGCCTTTCCAGGCTCCTGCCACTGCAGCTGCCTTTATGACAGTCATGTGGGCTAATGTTTGCAGAATTCACCTGAGAGTCAAATTTTGGGGCACTCCCTGTAAAGTACTTGCCATCCATTTGTTTGTTTTTCAGTTTGTTTGTTTGTTTGTTTGTTTAAAAAAATAAGTGAAGGAGTCAGTAGCTTAAAGCAACTTCAGCCAACACAGAAGGCAGAGAACAAGAATTAAGAAAGAGTCATATTTGGAGGTGAGGGGCTGGAGTAGTAAATCTGTGCTCAGCCAAGAGGATGGACACTGGTGGCCATGCTGCCTGGGGGAGAGTCCAGAGGGATTCCTGGGGAGAAGGGGATAGGCCTCACTTGCAGAAGCTGAAAAGGGCTGGGATGCTGAGAATGTGTAGATGTGGTCTGGCACCCACAATGCACATAACTGCTGCCAGCATCACAGCAAATCCTGGAGCGAGACAAACAACCAAACATGAAAATATGCTTTGGGACAAGATGGAAAACCTAAAAAAGCTAAATAGTGGAGACTATTAAGCATGCTGAAAAGATGCTTCTATTCATTTCAAAATTTTTGCTTTTATACTTTCTGGAGGTCTCTGATCTCCTCATGCAATTCATTTACCAACAAAGCCTTTCTTGTTTTGTTTGTTTGTTTGTTTGTTTGTTTGTTTGTTTTGTTTTGTTTTGTTTTGTTTTAAATCTCTGTGTGTGAGCGATGTTAGAGTTCTGTGCACCGAACACAAGAAGATTCACTGGCCAGGCCTAGAGATGCTGGATGCTGTGTTTGTCCAGGGTAGGGTCAGATATTCTACAGGCATTGCAAGATGCAGGACAGTGTATTTTAAAGTGAGTGTTTGAACCACATCCTTGCTGATGTTGTGCACAGGAGTGCATGTTTCTGAGGCTGCCTCCTGGTTCCCACTGGTCATGCTGTGACATCTGCTGCTGTTCCTTAGCTCACAGCTGGGACCTGGAAGCGCTGGACAGCAGCAAAGCCGGTGTACTCCTTTGGGGCAGTGATTGTTGGCTCCAGGAATATTTCTTTTGGCTAGGAACGTGAGGAAATACTTTCGTGAAGAACTAAGAGATTAAATTAGACTAACCTAAAATATTCATGTAAATAGGTCTGTTAGATCATCTACTGCCTTGCCACATAAACTGGCTTAGAATCATAGAATTATAGAATTGTTTAGGTTGGAAAACGCCTTTAAGATCATCAAGTCCAACCATTAACCTAACTCTGCCAAGTCCACTGCTAAACCAGGTCCCTAAGCACCATATATACACCACTTTTAAACACATTCAGGGATGGTCATTCAACCACTTCCCTGGGCAGTCTGCTCCAGTGCTTGACAACCCCTTCAGTGAAGAAATTTTTCATAATATCCAACCTAAACCTCCCCGGTGCAAGCTGACGCCATTTCATCTTGTTGTATCACTTGTTATTTGTGAAAAAAGACCAGCACCCATCTCTCTACAACCTCCTTTCAGGTAGTTCTAGAGGGTGAGAAGGTCTCCCTGTGCCTCCTTTATTTTTCTCCAGGCTAAATAGCTCCAGTTCCCTCAGCCACCCCTCATAAGACTTGTGCTCTAGACCCTTCACCAGCTTAGTTGCCCTTCTCTGGACCCATTCCAACACCTTGATGTCTTTCTTGTAGTTAGGTACCCAAAAACTGAATACAGTAATCAAGGTGTGGCCTCACCAGTGCTGAGTACAGGGGGACGATCACTTCCCTACTCCCGTTTCATATAGCACAGTGAAAGGTACAGGTATTACCTTCCATAACTACGTGATTTAAAAATGGATAGCAATGTGGAGAATCAGATCCCTCATAAACTCAATATATCAGGAAAGCAATAACAAGGTTGAATATAAAGTTGCTAATGGCAATCTAATGCATCCATCTTTCTCTCTCTACCTGTTTTGGAGTAAAGTAAGGAGTACTTTCAATAGTCACCAAGAATGTTGACGTTTTGTCTTTCCTTCTCCTTCCCTCCTCAATTTCCTCTTGGCCACATTCCTGACTTGGTTAACAGTTTTTATTTGCATAGTATATGTACTTTTTGGGGATATGAATTAGAAAGGAATGCTAACCACCGGAGGGAAAACTGTGTTGTGGAGAGGAGTGCACACCTCACCTCACAGCCTGGAGAGGGCTACAGCTCTTGAGTACGGTGGGGGTGAGGGAGTTAGGGAAACAAATTCTTTATTCATTGTCACTGTACTCCTAAATATTTTTGTTGGGTTTACTGATAAAATCTTTAGGGCTGAAAGTGCTGAAAAGGGAAAGGGCATATAAATTAATATAAACTCTTCCCTTCTTCTGAGCAGCTGTTAGTCCAAGACAGCTGCCATGGATATCTATCTGTCCAAGGTACCTGGAGGTACTGAGCAGTGTTTTAGACACATGAGAAAGGGTACTTCTGATTTTTTTTTTTCCAAAGTTCATTGAAAGTATAGAGGACATTTTAAGGGTTTTTTTTGGGGTGGGAATTATGGCCATAGTAGGAGGTCAACTTGCTCCTAGAGCGCCCAGCCAACTGCAGTAAAGCACAAACCTAAAGAATACTGAAAAACAAATTTTATGACAATTGCAAAGAGTTATTAAATTACTTTTGTAATGCAATCAACCTGTGGGGAGTTAGATGCTGTATCTGACAGCAGTCACAGAGGAGCATTTTCTTTTCCTCACACCTCTATACTTCTTCACACCCTATCAGCCCACTTTAATCTCTGACTCATAAACAGTTTGGAGATGACTATACTTACTCCTCTGAATTGATCTATTTATAGAAATTCGTGGCAGAATGAGACTTCCAGGCAAATAAGGTGACCTTTTCCAGGTTAGTTGCTTCTTTGGCCATCACAGTCTCCTCAGAAACATGCCATTTTGGTTGCAGGGCTCCATCTTTCCCTCTTCCTATGGCAGCTGCACATTTATTCCCTCCAGGCCAAGGCACTTTTTATTCCTCAACAGCTTGGACATCAATTCAGCATCTGTTGGTCTGATCAAAGGGGGATTGAAAAAAAACAAAGACTATTTAGTATTTGGCTAACTCATAGCATGTAAGAAGCTGTTTATTCAGTTCCCAAGAGCCACAGTTTCTCTCAAGCTCTTAACGAGCCTCTGCACGTACTATATTGTTAAAGCTTGTATTTTTTTTACCCAGATGACTAAAGGGAGTGACAGTCACTGGACCCTCATGCTGTTTTCTTCTCAAATGCTGCGGAAGACTGGACTTACCGCTGGTTTGTGCGCACGCCTTGAGGGGCCGCTGCCTTTGGCCACTCTAGTTTTACATGTTGGCACTTTGCCTGGGCTTCACAGAATCACAGGATGACTGAGGCTGGAAGAGACCTCTGGAGGTCCTCTGATCCAATGCCCATTTCATCTTCTCGCTCATTTTTATACACCAATGTTGGAAGCATTTACAGCTGAGCCAACTACCCTTTCTACTCTCTGCAGTCAATGGAGAGAAAGTGGCAATTTCAGGGTGCAGTTTGTTTGATCTAGTAGAAATAGAGCAGGTTTCAAATGGGATGAGTCATGCCCAGAGTCTGTTGCTCTCCATTGACTACAAAGAAAGACCAATGCCAAAACAGATGTCTGCACTGGGAATGTTGAATCTCAGCAGATGTAGCCTGCTTTCTTACCTTTGTATTCACCTTTTAAAGTCTCCTGACCCACCTCTTTACACTCTTTGTGGTCTTCCAGCTTGCTGCCGAACTTGAAAACTTCCTCCATGAGGTCTGGAATCTGCATTGTCCTTTCTGAATTAGTTCACTTTTTATAAGTGTTTTGAAATTCCAACTAAGTGTTGAAGGCAGACTTTCCCCATGCATCTTCAGATCCAGTGCTTGCTTACTAGCAGTCCTTAAAGAAATAAAAAAGGCCTCTGTGTATTGTCCATAGAGGTCAAGCAGACTAGTACAGCACAATCCAAAACATTTCTTGGTAGGAAAAGTGAAAATGGGATACTTGAAGCATGTCCATTCCTACTTACACTCAGGCATAGCTTCAGTAATTCACTTGCCTCTTCAAGCTGAGTCAATTTTTTCTGACTGATAAAGAACAGAGTCCAGTGTTTCTTCCTTTTTCACCACCCTTTAAATAAGAGCAATCTGTTTCTACTTGTATTTACTTGAAATAACTTAATTTGCTAAATACACTGAACAGTTTCCCCATCCCAGGCATAGCCTGTGCACTTAACTGAGTAATTGCTTTCTGGCAGCCTTGTCTATGAATCTGCTCTCTCTTTCATAAATGTCTTTCTGTGTATTTTCTGTGCATGTGAGGAAATTTCCAGTGAGTATTTTGAGTGAATTTTGACTGTAAGTGTCCCACTGGGCTGATCCTCTCAGACTGGAAGATGCACAATCCTCCTCCTGCCCCAGACAGGCTTTCTCTGACTCCTGCCTACATGGACAGAAGATTTGATACGAGCTTTGGTGTCTCTGCCTGTGCAGCACCAAGCTGGGCTACTGCTGGTTTAGTGAGGAGACCCACCCTCAGCAAACTGAAACATTCCTCAGCCTCTCCCTGCTTTTTCCCCCCTTCTGTTATTTGTAGTATTAATTTCATTGTGTTTTGGATGCAAGAATTTGAGCATTTTGTTAAAATCTAAGGTAAGCAAGATGAGCTTGTAACCTCAAGTTTCTAGTAACATGAAAGAAGTTAAATCTGCTCTCAGACATCAGATCATCTTGTTTCTCAGTGTTGATCTTCCTTTTTGTAGCTTCATGTATTTTGGTAAATGCACCAATTTATTGCCATCTGCTTCTTGGTCAACAACTTCATTGTAATACTAACAGATCTTGCTCTTGATACAGTTTTTCAACTTCCAGCTCTTTTTTTTAATTTAGGCAGTATTAGGCTGGCTTCTTTCCTAGTATGACTTGCTTAGAAGGCAACTCTTCTTTCACAGTTTCTGGCACTACTGTCTTTCAGAAGGTAGCAGGACAGACTAATTTAAGAACGTGTAGCTTAACACCATAGGTTGAATTTGATGGAAGTTTGTTATGCTGCTCTCCTCTGAAGTCAGGCCACCTGAGCTATTGCCAGCTCATGCTGAAAGTGTTTCCCAAACCAGGTGACACTTTCCAGATAAGCAGATGGAAAGCAAAATAAATTAAGAAACTAGCAAGTAGATTCAGAAGACAAACAAAAAATAAAGAGAGTAACCACAAACTTTATTGTCAGTCTGTGTCTGGAGTGATTCCCAAAGTCCTCTCTGTGTTTTGCTCAGCTAGGAGCTGCCAGGACGTGTCTGCAGCTGGCTGGAGCCAGGAGCTGATTCCCTTGAGAAGCTGCATGCCCTGGCACTATCCCCTGAGCTACAACCTGCTGTTTACAGCAAAGCTCGTCCGACAAATTTCTTGGCACCCTGGTGATTCAGATGAATATAAACACACTTCTGGAGACATCCTGTATCCCACACTCATGACACTTCAGTTTTAAACACAGCATTAATTTATGAGTGCCCAGTTTGTGAAACATAGTCTCAGCATTAGCTTGTGACGGGCCACTGCACTTTGGAGAGTCCAGGCTGGCCACCTGGCTTGCCCTGTGAGTACCAACTCAACCAACAGGCAGTTCACTAACCTCATGCAAACATCTCCCTTTTGACAAAGAGGTTAATTAAGAGATGAATATAAATGAATCCAAGCATATACATTTTCTATATTGCACGCCTTAACAGCTACTTAGTTTACAACCATTTCAGTGCTAACAAGAATATATTATTATATATAATCTAATATATCTAATATATCTAAAGCTTATTACTAGCATTGGACAAATATTAATTATGATAACTTGGAGTTTCAACAAATGATGGCAATGCCAGCCAGCCTAAATTCTTTCCCTGAAACCTTGCAGAAGTAAACCTTCGCTCCCCTGAAGCCCTTAACTTTCAGAACTTCTCCACCCATAAGTATGCTAAGACTGTGTATGAGCAAGAGAATTTTTATTATATAAAAATAATCACATTCAGAAATTTGCACAAAAAATAGCAGGAAAAAAAACACAGGTCAACTTTGACAGAAGCTTATCCACATCCAGCTCCCTTTCTGTGATTTCCAGATGGCATCCATATTATCACTTGTTATGGAAGTCATGTTGATGTGTCCTAAATGTGTCTGTCAATCACCTTGCTGTGTTTGATGCTGATGTGGGCTTGGCCTAGTTAGAATTCTTGATGTTGTAAGAAGGTTCTTCTCTGAGGATTTCCTAGGAGCATTTATGTTGAAATAAGTCAGTCTTTTTGTTAGTCACCCTAGTGGTTTTCCACATCCCTGTACCAAAAAGTATGAGCTCTGCACTGAAATCATGTATTTCTGGAATGTTCTTAATTTATGCAGATTGTTGCTTAAAGATTCATTGCTCATTGCCTATCCAAATAAATAAAACTACTTTCTTCCTCTTTTTCCTGTAATACTTCTCTAAGCATTCAGGTGTTTTGGAATTCATATAGCAATACGGTTTCTTTTATTGAAGAACAAATTTCTTTTGCATCAAGTTACATTTTTAATAGATATGGGAATTCAGAGTAATTAAGATAATCCAAAGAAATCCAGCTATAAGCACTATAGTTACCCTCTTCCTGGCTAGTAATGCAGGAATAATACTTCAGTTGGGGTGATACAGATCTCTCTTCTAATTCTGGAAGGTGCCAGTGGCAGTTGCCATGCTCTGTGAGTACAGCTTGCATCCAAGCTAGCAAGTCCTACCCCAGGTGCCATGGAGAGCTCAGTGCCCTAGTCCATACGGAGACAGTCTGTAAGTGGAAGGGCATCACTGGATCATGCGTGCCAGCTCTGTGAAGGACTTCGGTGTTGTAGTGCTGGGCTCCTTATTGCAGCTGGAGTGTGGTCTACACACATCTGTGTAAGCTGGGTGTACAAATCTATTTGAACCTCACAGGTTCAGGTTATTCACTTGGGTTCAGAGTTATGAGAAAGAGTTTCCATTGTCTCTGGACTCTGATCCCAAAAGCAATGTACTTTCACATACATTCACACTGTCTGGTACCCAAGCTAGGAAGACATACATGAAACCAGCCTGTCTGCTATAGAAGACCAGCAGAAAGTGGCAAGCAGACTATACACCTTCCAGCCTCCCCCAGCAGCCTGCTTAGATGCTCTGTACAGAGCTCAGGATATTCTTTGGGCACTGCTTGTCTCTCTACCTGTTTTGCATTCACGCAGCTCGCTTTGCTCTTCCCTCTGCTGCTGCTTCCTGTTAAGCTGTTTTGCTGTTGCTGTTATTCTCCCCACTTTATAAGTAGTTCTCTCGTGTTTTTACATGTTTTGCTTTTAGCAGCTGCTGTTATTAAACTGAAGCAGCTCTTCAGCTGTAGCTGAAACACTGAGTGTTTCTGTTTTTCACTGGTGGACTACTAGAGAGGTATCTGTTGGCCCTGTCCATTTAAACGAGCTTCCAGTTACATCATGACAATGTCTGGCAGCAAATAGGGCCTATACATTTGCCTATAATATTGAATTTTCCAGAAATGTCTTTTTGCAATACACTCGGGAGAGTTTCATGGCATTTTATGCATCTTTAAGTAGAGCTCTGTGAACCAATAGCATATTCACATGGCAAAATCTGACTTAATCATTCACCATTTTGATTAGACTCAGAACCAGTCCAAACGTGCCCAAGATATTAAACAAACTATCATTGTTATTTTGCATTAAAATTTCTACCTAGGCATTAGATGTCATCCCTAAAGACCTCAAAGAACACATGCTGTAGCAAGTTAGAACAAGAACCTTCACCTTTTCTGGTTTTAAAATAGGCTTTCTATACAGTATATTTGCTATTTTTTTCCTGATCTAGAAATAAACTCTCGTAGATGTTTCACCGAGGGGTTGTCCCTGAGTCAATACTTGCCCTGCTTCCCACAGCACCCAGACAGTGCTGCCAGGTTTCTGTCACAGAAAGTCTGGAAGGGGACAACAATTATTTCTGGTCTGATGAATAATTTGCTTAAACTGGGCCACCTGCTAAGGGTATTTCTAAGGGTATTAAAAGCTCTCTATTTTACCAGACATTTTATTATTTTTTTATCATTAATCTCACATTGTTCGATTAAATTTTGATTAGTGATGTGAGCTGCAGGACGTTTCAAGACCTGGCTTTCTTCTGTGTTTTGGCAAAGGGTCATCACATTCTTCAGATTAAGCTGGGCTCTCATTGAGGCCAGCTTGGCTCCCAATATTTCTTTCAGCAGCGAGATTTGTTTTATGCAATGGGAAATCCCATGGGCAGAGAGATGTTGGGTGAGGATGGAAATACTACATCCTCCCTAGCAACAGAGCTACCTGGGCTTTATCACTTGGGGAGGACCTGCTAGAGGAACACCATCTATTCACAAATCCTCCCTTCTTCCCTATGTCTTTTTGAGGGTGCTGTGAGCAGTAATGGTGGGTAAACTCTGCTTGGTCTCATAACTCTTTTGGAACAATCATACAAATAAGTGGATAAACATTCCCCGTCCAATGCTCTCCAAATTTAAGTACTTGTGGTATCTCAGTCACAGATCTGGACAAAAGAAATAGTAAAACCTTCATAATTTATATAATTTATGCTTGCTTAGCATCTCCAAAAGGATGTACTTGCTAAGCTCAGCAAAATGTGTAAGGCAGCTACATCATAAGGCATAAAGCAAATAGTAATTGGTCTGTAAAACCAGTCATGATCTAATGTAAATCCTCCTTTTTCTATAGTGATGTGCCACCTGCAAAAGCTGTGGGACTAAACTGCATGCAGGCATCAATTTCATTGCCCCAAATGCAAAACGTTTGTGCAGTATGTAAGTGTTGGTTTTGGAGCAGATTAGCTGACTTTAGAAGGAAAAATCACAAAGTATCTTCATCTCCAGCACAGTTCCCCGTACTAAAAAGGAAGCAGAGAGTATTGCTTTTCTGAACATACAGAGAATCGGACAAATTGACAGGGGTTTCATCACCAAGCTCCTTCTCACCAGGCACCCCACCTAGTATCTCTTCTCAGGAGGTTTGTGTAGACTGCTCTAAGGTCTGTCTACTTCCTTCTCTGTCTAGACTACCTCTCATCCCTCCAGATGCTGCTGGATCAAAACAGTTCTTAGAAAGCCCATGGCTGTTCCTGAGAAACTTCTGAGCAGCTGTCATTTTTCTTCCATTTAGGCAGGGATATTACCAGTGTTTGGGAAAGAAGGCTGCCTTAATCTCTGCTGTGAGCTCAGATGAAGGAATTTGTAGATTTTTTGCTATTCTCTAAAATGAAAAATGAAGGCTGGTTCAAATTATTGCAACTTGTTTTAATCCAAATTGTAATCAAATTATGTCTCAGTTTAGGGTCAGGGCCACCCCCAAACCTGTAACAGAGGCTCTCTGTTAACCCTTTCCCCCCCCCAAAGTGGAAGAGAAAGGGGATAAGGGAGAGAGATTTATCGATTAAAAAAGTAAAACAGCTTTAATGAAAATACTATTACTACTACTACTAAAACAGAATATATACAAATATATATGAAACCAGGATTGAAACCCAGCTCCCCGCTGATGGCAATACATCACTGTCACCCCCAGTGCTGGATAGTAGCCCCACGGGGAAAAGCCCCAGGCTGGACTCAGCCACAGAAAGCAGCTGGTACAGGAGCTGGGTTCTGGGACTCAGTTCAGGAACACACAGCTGGGATCAAAGGCAGGATGGCCACTGCAGGAGCAGTAGAAACGAGCAAGAAGGCAAAAGGTCGACAGAAAGGATGAATGAAGGGCTTGCCCCTCCTGATCCTTCAGCTTTTACTGGATATAATAGCCCATTGGTGGATCTTAGGGTCACTTATCCTGTCTGCTCCTCCCTGCAGGTGTGGCTTTCACTTCCTGCCCCACTCCGTGTGGGACACGAGCCTTAGCAGTGACCTTGGTCTGCACACCAGTCCTTGGCAGTAACCCTAAACATGGAGCGTTATCACTGCTACAGGCAGACACTGCCTGTGAAAACGTGCTGCTAACTTCAGACAAGGCAGTTAATAAGAAGAAGTTTTAGCTGAAATGTAAAATCTTTCAACAGAATTAGTTCTATTCTACCCCAAACCAGGACAAATTAAATTACCACTTTTCCCACAATTTAGCCTGTTGTATAGCAATTACATAATTGGCTATATGTTCATTAGAAATTTTCAGCTAAAGGACAAGCCCAAATTAGTTTCTCATACTTCATTTATTCTTGAATGTTATCCTTGCACTTTGTCTTCCATTCTATGCCTGGAAATCAGACTCGAACCCCAGCAGCAGCCCAGTGGAGCCCCAGCTACACGCGGCAATGCCACCCCTCAGCTGAATGCACAGAAAGGCCCTCAACAATGCTAATGTTGTCACAACTCGGGATGGGACACCTCTGCAGCACAACAGACAAGGCACTGCTCAGCCCAGCACCTGAAGTGATTTTAGCTTTGCTGGTTATCTCCTCATACAGGAGCTAGTAACAGATTCACCTACACATGCCTGGAAACAACTGAAAACGGTGTAGGGTCTCCTGGAGAGGTATAAAGAAGTGCTTTCCAAAGAAAATCCCGTGGAAACTTCTGATGGCCACTCAAATCAGTGGGGGCCAATAGTATTTTGTTGCTCTTTGAATCGCTGCAGATGACTGCAGGAGGTAGAAGACAGCAGAGAATCGGGCTCAGGTGACTGAGGTGTGTTTGAGTATCAGGACCACCATTTCTCACTCATTTCAAACAGGATAGGGAGCGCTCACTGCTACCATAACATCAAATCCTGGACCTCATATCAATTGTCTTCACTTGTATTAGACTCTTCTTAAACACAGAAGGGTCCAAAAGCAAGCACATGCTTTTCCTTTCTGACTGGTTGGTCTACCATATGTGAGAAACAGTGCTCAAGGACCTGGTATCAATGTGCCAGCTAATGTGAACTGTTAGGATCACAGAGCCATGCAATTTACAGTAGCTGCAGATTTCTCTGGAGCTCTCTTCTTCCCAGGTGAATGACTGGACATCTTCTGCCACGATCATGCCTGTGCTGCAGTACTAGAAGTGAAAGTAATACTTGTGGTGATATGGAAACAGCCTAGTGAACGCAGAGCAGAGCTAGAAGATCAGAAGGGGTTCATGGCCAGTGGTGGATAGAGGTTACAATGGGTACAGAATCACACCATGGCTGAGGCTGGAAGGCATCTCTGGAGGTTATCTGGTCCAGCCCCCCCTAATGAAGCAAGGCCGCTTAGAGCCAGCTGCCTAGGACCATGTCCAGATGGCTTTTGAATATCTCCAAGGATGGAGACTCCACCACTTCTCTACACAGCCTGTGCCAGTGCTTGGTCACCCTCACAGTAAAAAAGTGTTTCCTGATGTTTAGAAGGAGCATCCTATGTTTCAATTTATGCCTTTTGCCTCTTGTGCTGGGCACCACTGAGCAGAGCCTGGCTCCATCTTCTTTACTTGCTCCATCAAGTACTTACCCCCAACCTTTCTCTTTTCCAGGCTAAACAGTCCAAGGTCTCTCAGCCTTTCCTCACAGGAGAGATGCTCCAGTCCCTTAATCATCTTTGTAGCCCTTCATTGGACTCTCTCCAGTATGTCCATGTCTCACTTACACTGAGGAGCTAGCACTGGATCCCGTACTGCAACTGTGGTCTCACCAGTGCTGAGTAGAGAGGAAGGATCACCTGTCTCGACCTGCTGGCAACACTTCTCCTAACGCAGCCCAGGACACTCATCAATCTTCTTCATGGCAAGGGCACACTGCTGGCTCATGCTCAGCTTGGTGTCCACCAGTACCCCAGGGTTTTTTCAGCAAAGCTGCTTCCCAGCTGGGCCGTTCCCAGCATAGGCTGTTGCCCGGGGTTGTTCCTCCCCCAGTGCAGGACTTCGCACTTGTTGAATGCTATGAATTCCCTACCAGGCCACTTCTCCAGTTTGTTGAGGCCCCTCTGGATGGTAGCATGACCCTCTGGCATATCAGCCACTCCTCCACATTTTGTGGTATCAGCAAACTTGTTGAGGGCATGCTTCCCCATCATCCACATCATTAATCAAGATTCTGAACAGGACTGGTCCCAGTATTTACCCCCAGGATACACCACTAGTAACTGGCCTCCAGCTAGACTTCGTGTCACTGATCACCCTGCTCTGGAGCTAGCCACTGAGCCAGTTTGCAACCCACCCCAGTGTCTGCTCATCCACTCGTACTTTAAAAGCTTTCCTATGGGGATCTTAGGTGAGACAGTCTAAAAAGTCTTACTGAAGTCCAGATAGACAATATCCCCTGCTCTCCTCTCATCTACCAGGCCAATACATGCCTTAAATTTTTGCTCATGCAATTTTGAAAGACAAGATGTTCCCCTATTTCACAGATTGAAGAGTTCTACAAAGAAAGCTTATATGGCCCTTTGTAAAAAGAGAAGTTTGCATTTAAATCTAAGAAGATTTAGATGGTCTTGAAAGCTCAGATAGAAGGTGTCTTTTGCCGTGTGAGGGAAGAAGCTGCTATCACCTTCTCATTTCTCTGTAGATAATGTGATTGCATATCAGTGCAGCTGACAAAACCAAGCAACACACAAGCTGTAACATTTCTACACATAGGAACAGAACAACAACATGCTCCCAGAAAGAGCTGTCATGGGTGGAAACTTAAGCCAGCACATTTACAATGAAAAGAAAAATGAAGACAGTTCCAGAAGAGCAAAATATCTTTAGTTGGAAAGGGTAGAGTAAAAGAAGAAAGCATCTACTTTTGTTTTTTTAGGAAAAAAAAAAAAAAGGCAGCATATGGTAAAAACTGTCTGACAAAGTTTGAAGGCTTTAAGTGGTGGGAAAAGTGAAGAAAGCAGAACCAGAATATAAATGGCTATGATAGGCTCCACAGACTGGAACACTTGCTGACATTCATGAAGGTCAAGCCCAGCTCCCACGGAGGATTAAAAGAATGGTTCCTCAGACTAATCCACAAACAGGTGAGAAAATCTGGGGCCCAGGGCAACCCCACTCACTTTCTGGAATTATATTACTGAAGGAAAACGCATTATCTCCAGTAAAAATTCAGAGTAAGGTATCATTTTTTCAGCAAAGAAGCTTTCCATGGATCCAGTTTCCCTAAGCTACAGCCCAACTGTAACTATTCAGTAATACCAGAGAATCTCAATATTCTGCTGTTGACAGTGAGATAGTGACCTGAGATACAACATGGTTTCAAGATGATCAAGGGACTGGGAAGTTGCCATATGAGGAAAAGATGAGAGAACTGGGTTTGATCAGCCTTGAGAAAAGGTGGCTTAGGGGAGACCTTATCACCATGTTCTAGTATTTAAAGGGTGGCTACAAAGAAGATGGAGACTCCCATTTTAAAGGGAGTCACCTGAGAAAGAAGAGGAGTAACTGGTACAAGTTACTCCTGGGGAGATTCTGATTAGACACAACAGCCTTAAGGTCTCCAGGAAGTCCAGCATCTGCTTTTTATCTCTTTCTTTACCTATCATGTCATAGGTATTTGTGGGGTTTGGGTTTCATTGTTGTTGATTTATGAAGAAAACTTTGCAAGCCTGTAAGTTCTCAGCAATATGCATACCTGAAGGGTGACTGCTGGCCCACCCTGTTCTGCAACGTCTGTAAGAGAAAATTACAGATAGTCATAACTTTATCTAATATTCTACTTTCTGGTCAAAATAATGCTTTAGGTGCATCAGAACTGTACAATGATCTTTGTTGATGCAGATGATAATGGTGCAATTAGAAGACTGGAAGTACACATTCTGTTTCAATAGACAAGTAATACCCTTTAACTGCACATTAAATCCTAATTTTTAAGCAGGACATTAATAGCAAATTCCCCAAATTACCACTACTGCCCTACTGTCTTCTTTTCAGTTAGGCAGCTTGGTAACTTTACAATTTCTTTATGTACATTCCTCTGTCCTGTTTTTCCTTTAGGACTACATCAAATCTTTATCAGTCTTGCACAAAAATCTGTTGGATCTACAATTAATGATGCTCTTAACCACAGGTCTGGAATGTGTGTTTAATGTCTATACATCCAGCTCACAGGAGGTGTAAACCATTACAAATTGCACACTTAAAGCCAGTTTTAGCAGATTTTGATATCTGCCCTGTACTATATTCAGTTGTAAAACTCCACCAGATGAAGAATTGAGAGTAAGACATTACAATGCACTTCAAAAACCATTGTAGTAGAAAGTTATCAGATGACCTCCTTCCTGTAAAGCATAAAGATCAGGTACATCATCTTCCTGTTGTTTTTTTTGTGTAAATTCTGGTGTAGATCATGATCTTACATCCTCCTCCAGCATTCAGTTACCTGGACTGATTTTTGCATGTCCATGAAGGCAAGTCTTACTCTTTACTGATAGCTCAGCTCTCACATTATTCCCATACATCCAAAAGTTAGTGTTAAAGGGAAGTATAGCCACAATGTATATGTGATAAATACCAATTTTCTGTAACCCCCTCCAGGTAATCATTAAATAATTATTGCTATAGATACACTGAAAATTACACAAACGTGAAATCTTAAGTCCTTTAAAAAATATTTAAGTCTCTTAATTATATTGTCCATCTGCCCTGTGGCATTTATCCTAAGCTTTGCTGGTTGCAGAGCTGACTAATGAAATTGATGGGAGACCTGACTAGTATGATGCACAAAGCATGAACCACATGTAGCTGGCTTGTCTACTGCAGCCTGACATACTTCACTTTGTGCATTGCTTCTCCTGCCTAGAGCCCTGCTTAACAAATTGGCTCAGCTGGGGCTGAGAAGCAGGGGAGAGCTTGCCTGCTTAGAGAAGTTTCTCTGAAGGACACACAGATCAGCGAAAGACTGGCACTGTAATTCCTCCTCCAGCATGTGACTGGACACAGGTGTTTTATGACATTATAAAGAGGGACACATCTCCCAAATACGACCTCATTCTATGAGCAAGGGAGATCCCAGTGTAAATACATCTAGTTCATAGCAACGTGGCCTGGAAAGACAGCTGGGTGGGAAGTGACAGTTACCATACAAAAATCAAGGTGGAGTAAACTATTAAGCTTCTAGCATTAAATCTTATTAAACAAATAGTTTAAATATACTTTTAGCAAGGGCCTACATGCCTTCTCCCAGCCTGGTGCTCCCTCCCCTAGTTGAAACCAAATATCACGCCCTGCTACTGTAAACTGGCGAAACAAAAAGAGAAATGAGGCTTACGATGAGGGAAAGGGAGGGGGGGGGGGAAAGACATTCGTAGCATTAAAGTCTTTTATGACTGAGGCAGCACACGTGTTATACATTTGTCCCAGCCCTTGTATCCTGTTTTGAAAAGCAGCCACAGATTTCTGGTCCATGAGTCACTGAGGGTATATTTTTCATTCCCCAGGGGGATTTAGGGTACATGGCTCTTCCCCCACTTCTTGAGACTTTCAAAGGACTGGGCCAGTGAACTAATCTGGGTTAAAACTCCTAGCAATACAGAAGCAATAATATTTTTAACCTGGATCAACTCCCTGCTGTGGTTCAGCGTGTGGCTCCACCGACAGCACACGCCAAGGGTGTGGTGTGAGAGGAAATGGACCTGTGAGGGGCAGCTGGGAAGCAGGAAACCTTCCAGACAGCACTGACATTAAAGCCCGTGTTTCATGGTACTCGGCTTATCAGTAGGCAGATGTTGAGATCTGGAATCCTTCTTGCTGTGAAAATCCCTCCTTTTATTTTTTTTTTTTTCTGAAATGGGTGGCTGCCACACTCCTCACACCACAAAGGGCACAGCAGACACGTGTGCTCATGTCATGCTGCAAAGCCTGGAACTTCCCCTCTCAACAGCAACTGAAGTGAGCAGGGTTATGTTTAGATGTATAGGAGTCAAGTGATAACCATGGTTACATTGTATAAAGAACACTGAAGCCTTAATAGCCAACATTTTGTTTAAATGCCATTCATAGTATCTCAACTATTGATTACCATTATTGGTACCACTGAAGTGTCTACTGACTGTGTAGACCTTTAGTTAACATCTAGGACAACAAATTGGGGCTTAAAACATTTAGCTATGTAAACTATAGACTAAAAAGACTGCTGCTGCTATAAAGTAGGAAACATCTCCGATGTCAGAGTAAGAACACCAGTAAAATTTTATAGAATGTTTAGTAAGTTAAGGGTTTGTACGAGAGGCTCTGGGAGCTCATGCTCACACTGAGCATCCTGCCTGCAGGTGCACTGCGGCCGTCACTTCCCTGCAGTTCTGCATCTGGACACTAAGGTAAGATTTAGCCTGCACAGGTAAAAAACGTGCTGATGTTTCTTAATACACTATAACTTGTAAAAGTTTCAAAAAAGTTTGGTAGGATTATGACATTATATTAACTACTGTATTTTTACATAATTTGTCACACTGTGTTGGTACATTAAGTATATTTTCATTTTAAAAGGACATTTCTGAGACCTTCTTTCTACTGCTCCTCCAGATCCCTTGGCTACTCCTTTCACTGTGCCCATACAAAATGTTTTCATGGAAAAGTGGAATAAAAAAAGCCTGGTGGAGTGTATTGCAGTCCGGTATTTTCCGACGGGATGCAGCAAGGCAAAGCCCAAGAACGAAGGACAGGAGAGCTGCAGCAAAGCGGGGGCTGTTACAGGAATGGGTCAGTGACATTTCCCACCCATGTGGTTCGTTCCTCTCCGGAAGCAGCCGCACGGCCCGCC